>NC_058085.1:227756390-228056390 GCF_014858855.1 Bufo gargarizans | reverse complement strand
GTATTTTTGAGGATTAATTTTATTATTGAACAACAACCATGTTCTCAATGAACCCAAAAAACTCATTAATATCAAAGCTGAATATTTTTGGAAGTAGTTTTTAGTTTGTTTTTAGTTTTAGCTATTTTAGGGGGCTATCTGTGTGTGCAGGTGACTATTACTGTGCATAATTATTAGGCAACTTAACAAAAAACAAATATATACCCATTTCAATTATTTATTTTTACCAGTGAAACCAATATAACATCTCAACATTCACAAATATACGTTTCTGACATTCAAAAACAAATCAGTGACCAATATAGCCACCTTTCTTTGCAAGGACACTCAAAAGCCTGCCATCCATGGATTCTGTCAGTGTTTTGATCTGTTCACCATCAACATTGCGTGCAGCAGCAACCACAGCCTCCCAGACACTGTTCAGAGAGGTGTACTGTTTTCCCTCCTTGTAAATCTCACATTTGATGGTGGACCACAGGTTCTCAATGGGGTTCAGATCAGGTGAACAAGGAGGCCATGTCATTAGATTTTCTTCTTTTATACCCTTTCTTGCCAGCCACGCTGTGGAGTACTTGGACGCGTGTGATGGAGCATTGTCCTGCATGAAAATCATGTTTTTCTTGAAGGATACAGACTTCTTCCTGTACCACTGCTTGAAGAAGGTGTCTTCCAGAAACTCGCAGTAGGACTGGGAGTTGAGCTTGACTCCATCCTCAACCCGAAAAGGCCCCACAAGCTCATCTTTGATGATACCAGCCCAAACCAGTACTCCACCTCCACCTTGCTAGCGTCTGAGTCGGACTGGAGCTCTCTGCCCTTTACCAATCCAGCCACGGGCCCATCCATCTGGCCCATCAAGACTCACTCTCATTTCATCAGTCCATAAAACCTTAGAAAAATCAGTCTTGAGATATTTCTTGGCCCAGTCTTGACGTTTCAGCTTGTGTGTCTTGTTCAGTGGTGGTCGTCTTTCAGCCTTTCTTACCTTGGCCATGTCTCTGAGTATTGCACACCTTGTGCTTTTGGGCACTCCAGTCATGTTGCAGCTCTGAAATATGGCCAAACTGGTGGCAAGTGGCATCTTGGCAGCTGCACGCTTGACTTTTCTCAGTTCATGGGCAGTTATTTTGCGCCTTGGTTTTTCCACACGCTTCTTGCGACCCTTTTGACTATTTTGAATCGAACTCTTGATTGTTTGATGATCACGCTTCAGAAGCTTTGCAATTTTAAGAGTGCTGCATCCCTCTGCAAGATATCTCACTATTTTTGACTTTTCTGAGCCTGTCAAGTCCTTCTTTTGACCCATTTAGCCAAAGGAAAGGAAGTTGCCTAATAATTATGCACACCTTCTCCAAAGCATTTGACACTGTACCACATAAAAGGTTAGTATATAAAATGAGAATGCTCGGACTGGGAGAAAACATCTGTATGTGGGTAAGTAACTGGCTCAGTGATAGAAAACAGAGGGTGGTTATTAACTGTACACACTCAGATTGGGTCACTGTCACTAGTGGGGTACCTCAGGGGTCAGTATTGGGCCCTATTCTCTTCAATATATTTATTAATGATCTTGTAGAAGGCTTGCATAGTAAAGTATCAATTTTCGCAGATGACACTAAACTGTGTAAAGTAATTTACACTGATGAGGACAGTATACTACTACAGAGGGATCTGGATAGACTGGAGGCTTGGGCAGATAAGTGGCAGATGGGGTTTAACACTGATAAATGTAAAGTTATGCACATGGGAAGGAAAAATGCAAGTCAACCGTACATACTAAATGGTAAAACACTCGGTAACACTGACATGGAAAGGGATCTAGGAATTTTAATAAACAGCAAACTAAGCTGCAAAAACCAGTGTCAGGCAGCTGCTGCCAAGGCCAACAAGATAATAGATAATAGATAATAAAGACGACTGAGGGGAGATCTAATTAATATGTATAAATATATCAAGGGTCAGTACAGAGATCTATCCCATCAGCTATTTATCCCCAGGACTGTGACTGTGACGAGGGGACATCCTCTGCGTCTGGAGGAAAGAAGGTTTGTACACAAACATAGAAAAGGATTCTTTACGGTAAGAGCAGTGAGAATATGGAACTCTCTGCCTGAGGAGGTGGTAATGGTGAGTACAATAAAGGAATTCAAGAGGGGCCTGGATGTATTTCTGGAGCTTAATAATATTACAGGCTATAGCTACTAGAGAGGGGTCTTCCTCTGGATCATCTTGCGGGATAACAGGCCGAACTGGATGGACAAATGTCTTTTTTCGGCCTTATGTACTATGTTACTATGTTACTATGTTACCTGATATAGAGTGTTGATGTCATTAGACCACACCCCTTCTTATTACAGAGATGCACATCACCTAATATGCTTAATTGGTAGTAGGCTTTCGAGCCTATACAGCTTGGAGTAAGACAACATGCATAAAGAGGATGATGTGGTCAAAATACTAGTTTTTTTGCTTTTTTTTCAGTTTGGTGAGACATGGTCATATGTACTTTTTAGAAATCTGCCTCCCTTATTAGTGCACGGCTTCACTTCTCATCTGTACGTGCCACAAAGATAAGAATGTGGCAGATTACTAAGGCTACTTTCACACTTGCGTTCGGGGTTCCTCTTGTGAGTTCCGTTTGAAGGCTCTCACAAGCGGCCCCCGAACAGATCCGTACAGCCCCAACGCATTCTGCTCAGAATGCATCAGTATGGCTCAGTTTGGCCTCCGTTCCGCTCAGCAGGCGGACACCCGAACGCAGCTTGCACAGCGTTTTCGTGTCCGCCTGGCCATGCGGAGCCAAACGGATCTGTCCAGACTTACAATGCAAGTCAATGGGGACGGATCTGTTTGACGTTGACACAATATGGTGCAATTGCAAACGGATCCGTCCCTTATTGACTTTCAATGTAAAGTCAGGAGTCCCTATTAATATACCATCGGATCGGAGTTTTCTCGCCTCTATGTTAGAATATACCATCATATTTGAGTTAGATCTGAAAACTCAGATCCGACAGTATATTCTAACACAGAGGCGTTCCCATAGTGATGGGGACGCTTCAAGTTAAAATATACTGAGAACTGTGTACATAACTGCTGCCTGGCACCACCCGATCTCTTACAGGGGGCTGTGATCCGCACAATTAACCCCTCAGGTGCCGCACCTGAGGGGTTAATTGTGCGGATCTCAGCCCCCTGATCTGGTGCTGCCAGGCAGCAGGGGCCAGACCCCCCCCCCCAGTATTACATTCATTGGTGGCCAGTGCGGCCCTCCCTCTCCTTCCCTAATATCATTGGTGGCAGCGGAGAGTTCAGAATTTTAGAAGCATTATACTTACCTGCGCTGTCTGTGACCTGCCGGGACCTCCTCCTACTGGTAAGTGACAGGTCTGTGCTATATGCAATGCGCCGCACAGACCTTGCACTTACCAGTAGGAGGAGTGCCCGGCCGGTCAGACAGCGCAGGTAAGTATAATGCTTCTAAAATTGCTAAGTAACCATGGCAGCCAGAACTGCAGTAGCGTTCTAGTTGCCATGGTAACCGATAGGAGCCCCAACGATTAAACTGGGACTCCGATCGGAACTCTCCGCTGCCACCAATGATGGGGGGGGGGTGATTTTAATTAGGGGGGGAGAGGAGGGCTGCACTGGCCACCAATGAATTTAATACTGGGGAGGGGGGCTGCACTGGCCACCAATGAATTTAATACTGGGGAGGGGGGCTGCACTGGCCACCAATGATTTTAATACAGCGGAGGGAGGGAGGGGAGGCCGCACTGGCCACCAATGAATTTAATAAAGGGGAGGGAGGGGGATCTGGCCCCCTGCTGCCTGGCAGCTCCTGATCTCTTACAGGGGGCTATGCTACTCACAATTAACTCCTCAGGTGCGGCACCTGACGGGTTAATTGTGCGGATCCCAGCCCCCTGTAAGAGATCGGATGCTGCCAGGCAGCAGGGGACAGTTATGTACACAGTTCTTAGTAAATTCTAACTTGAAGCGTCCCAATCACCATGGGAACGCCTCTGTGTTAGAATATACTGTCGGATCTGAGTTTTCACGATGTGAAAACTCGATCTGGAAAAGCTGTCTAATGCAGACGGATCAGTTCTGAACGGATACCATTGTTTGCATTATAGGTGCGGATCCGTCTGTGCAGATACCAGACGGATCCGCTCCGAACGCAATGTGAAAGTAGCCTAAGACAGTAACAGGATTACCCATCTAAAAAAAAAAAATAATCTCCAATTTCCTGTGAAAATGTTATTTAACAATTTGAATAAAACAATATATACTCATTATTTCATCCTATAATTTGCACTCCGCATGCTTACTACACCACTAGAGGCATGCTTTAAGGGATCTAGTTTTTAAAATGGGGTCATTTATAAGGGTTTTCTATAATTTTGCAGCTCAACGCTATTACATATGTGCAATTGGGGAACTCACAGAATGAACAAAACCCTGTTCACGGGACTATAGTAGAATTAGGTCAGTTATTAAGCGGGTGTCACAGAATTACCATTAATTCTAAGACTTCACTTTTAATATGTGCAATGGGGCCTGAACCATTTTCAGTTTATTATCTAAAAGGGCTCAGGTGCTCCTTTATGTTTGGGCCCTGCCGTTTGTCAAGACATAAGATTTGGGCCACAATGGGGATATTTCTGAAGACAGAACAAAATGGGGTGATATATTTTGGAGTGTACTTTTTCATTTTTATGTGCTCTGTAGAAATTTTAAATTGACACTTTTGTGCAAAAAATGAAAAAAAACTAGGGGGTCTAAAAGATCACTAAACCCCTAGATGAATACATTGGGGGGGTCTAGTTTTCAAAATGGGGTCATTTATGGGGGTTTTGCCAGCTTAACGCAATTACAAGTGTGCAATGGGACCTAAACATTTTCAAGCA
Source organism: Bufo gargarizans (assembly GCF_014858855.1). Classification (NCBI taxonomy): domain Eukaryota; kingdom Metazoa; phylum Chordata; class Amphibia; order Anura; family Bufonidae; genus Bufo; species Bufo gargarizans. Next base: position 228,051,477 of record NC_058085.1, on the reverse strand, counting down.
AATTTTGTGTTCTAAAAGCCACTGGGTGCTCCTTTATGTTTGGGCCCTGTCGTTTGTCAAGACATAAGATTGAGGCTACAATGGGAGTATTTCTGAAGACAGGAGAAATGGGGTGATGCATTTTGGGGTGTACTTCTTCATTTTCTTCTTTGTAGAAAAAAAACTGTCTTTAAATTGATACTGTTGTGTAAAAATGATTTTTTTTTTTAATTTTATATTTTTCACCTTCTTAGCAATAATTTCTTTAAAAGACTAGGGCGTCAAAAAACAAATTACACCCGTAGATGAATACGTTAAGGGGTCTAGTTTTCAAAATGGGGTCACTTTTGGGGGGTTCTATTATTTTGACTATAATTCTCTGCAAACTTGGCTTGTTGCGGGAAAAAAATATGTACTTCAAAAATTTTAAAATTTAATGTTAAAATGGTAAGTCTCCTAAAAAAAAGTAAAGATGTGGAAATATATTTCTGATAAAAATATTGAATGGTATTTATGTATGTATGTGAGATATTGCCAATAGCAAAATATGCCAATTTTTAAAAATTTTCATAGATTTTTAATTTAAAAAATAGATATGCATATTTTATTTGTTAAATTTTACCTTCTAAGTAAAGTACAATATGTGATGAGAAAACAATGTCAGAATTATTTTGATGTGCAAGTTATTCTCTGCTAAAGTGACACGTGGCTTGGTCACTAAGGGGTTAAAATATGCCAATTCACGTGGATGGCAGTTTTATTATGTCTCCCATAGGACTGTACTGAAATGCAAATCTCTTCCTTTTGTTTTTCTCTTTTATTTTTGTTACTGATAACTATTTTTGTTAATGATGCTAGAGATTCCTTAATTTACTTAATCAATTACCCAGGCTCCTGGCCTGTGATTCAAAAGTTGTCATCATTGTTTAACCTACACAAACGCAAAAACTGCCCATACGGCAGTGGCTGTTTTACATGTATTGGATGATAACTGCCATTTCATAGTAAGGAGTTAGTTGCGGTTGTTTTCATAAATTCACTGGTGTGCACAGTGCTCTGCTTTATGCTCACATCTACTGCAAGTGTTTATCCCCAAATACGCTGGTAAAAAACATTAATCCTAACCTTTCCATTTGCCCCTACAGCAGTTTACGACTACATATGTTGGGTAACACATATTGAACCCTCTCCAGCTCAGCTATGTCTTAGTTTGCTGTCTACAAAAATTCCTAGGTCCTTTTCCATGTCAGTGTTACCCAGTGTTTTACCATTTAGTATGTACTGGTGACTTGCATTTTTCCTTCTAGGGTTGTCACGATACCAAAATTTTGATTTTGATACCACGCGAAAAAAACAAAACGATTTTACTTTTTTTTTTTTATATGAACTTCCAGCCCATACTAGAACAGTCCTATCCTATTTTTTGGTGGGGACAAGGTGACTAAAAATGTCGAATTGCATGGTTTTAATATTTTTTTTTTCTGTTACGGCGTTCACAGCATAGAAAATATTTAATATTTTAATAGTTTGCACTTTTTGGGGCGTGGTGATATATTGTTTGTAAATTGTATATGTAAAATTGGGAAAGGGGGGGCGATTTTAAACTTTTAGTATTTTAGTGTTTTTTAACTTTTTTTTTGCATTTTATTTACTATTAGCCCCCTTGGGGGGTTGAGCCCTTGCCCTATTCACCCTAATAGATCTCTGTTAGGGTTAATAGGACTTCACACTCTCCCCGCTGCCCTGTGCATAGTACACACAGCAGCAGGGAGCTTACCATGGCCAGCCAGGACTTCAGTGGCATCATGGCTGCCATGGTAACCGATCAGAGCCCCGCTATTACACTGCTTGGGCTCCGATCGGAACTGCCACTGCTCCACCAATAAAGAGGGTAGGAGGGGACCCTGTTGCCACTGCCACCAATGAATATAACAATGGGGAGGGGGGGTGGGCGCCTGTGGCCACTGCGCCACTACTGATACTAATATTCGTGGGGGGCACACTGCCGCACCTGAGGGGTTAATTGTCGCTGTTTGACAGATCGCATGGCCTGTTATTGAGGCCGGGTATGTGATACCGCTGCCTATACTTGAATTAATGTGTTTTGCATTCATTGGTGGTCACAGCCCCTCCCCTCCTACCTGGTTTCTCCCTATTGGTGCAATTCTAATTCCTTCCCATGTGCATAACTTTTCATTTCAGTTAAACCCCATCTACCATTTCTCTGCCCAAGCCTGCAATCTATCCAGATCCATCTATAGCAGTATACTCTTCAGTTCTCTTTTGTGTTAAGGGTGTTCCTCTGGATAGGTCATCAGTATCTGATCGGTGTGGGTCTGGCACCCTGGACCCCCGCTGGTCAGCTGTTTGAAGTGCTGTGGCCTTCTCAGTGCACAGTGCCGTACATTGTACAGCTGTTTTACTTGGTATCACAGCTCAGTTCCATTCATTTCTACAGGGCTGAGCTTCGCCTAGGCCATGTGACTGATGGACGTGCCAATAGCAGGACGCGACGGGAACGAGCCTTGCGAGTGATGTTAGGGAGGCTTGTTCCCATCATGGCCTGCTATTGGCTGCCCCACACAACGTTGGCTGATGCCGGCATCAGAAGCAAGAAGTGTGTCAGGGAGCGAGGTAAGTACAATCTGTGTGAGGGGCTGGGCATTTGGGGGACATTATAGGCCTTGGTTAACCCCCTTTAAATGTTAAAAATATCACATTTTCTATAAATTTGTACGGTAAGGCATATCAACTCAAATTTACTGTTATCATGAAGTACAAAGTGTCATGAGAAAGCAGTCTCAGAATCGTTGGGCCTCATTCACACGACCGTAGTGCCGCTGTGCCCATATTGCGGACCGCATTGCCTTCATTGGGTCTGTAAGGTACAGCAAAAGATATATTATATCCCCCTCTAAATGATTTCAGTTATTTTTTTTTCAATGGAATTGTACAAATTATGGGTCATAATAAAGGTGGAAATAAACCTGAAATAATTTGTCTTAGTCTGATTTATAATTATTTTTAAAAAACAAATTTGGGGGTACCTGACAAAAGCCTGGCATTTTAATAGGGGAGTCTAGACTGCTTCTCATATTACTCAATGCCCCATATAATTATACTTAATGCACTTTTTTGTCACTTTTAAGTCTTTTAATGTGTTTAATTCATATTTTTGCAGAGGACATGAGCATGTTGGGAGCTCGCCTCATCTACAGTTCTGCCAAGCGAGCAGGTATGGTTGTAATGTCACTGTGTCTTAACCGCATAACAGCTTTGTCACAACATCATGTTGACAGCATGAATCTACTATAGCCAATCACTAGCCTCAGTGCTGTACACTTTAAAGGGGTTCTCTGGTTATTAGGAAAAAGAAAATACCTAAATATTACGCCATTACAAATATATTTCCAAATATATTTAATTAGTTATAATAGCTCGTTTTGTCTAGGGAGCAATGATTATGAGAAATAAAATGGTCGATGTACACACAAAACATGTCCTAATCGCATAGGACAAGTCACTTCAGAACCCTGAGCCAAAGAGCTACCTTATCCTCCTCTCCTACTTGGTTAGGGATTATAGTCTTCTATACAGATGATAAACTCTTCAGATGAATCTCTGTTAGAATGGAGTTCATGCGGAGACATGAAGTATAGACAGGGCAGACAGGACAGATTGTGGTAATGTGGGGCTATGGTAATGGAGACAAGTGCATACAAGTGCTACTGTTCATTAGCCACATCCCCATCTCCTCTCTGTACTTGATGTCTCCTCATGGACTCCACTCCTATAGAGCAGTGATGCTCCCAAGATGCCCTGCTTGCTTGGCTGCTCTCAGAACTCTATAGAAATAAATGGAGCATGCTGGGAGTCGTAGTTTCACCACAGCTGGAGTGCCAAGGTTAGCCATCACTGCTAGAGATTCAGTTAATGATCACATTAAACTGTATTCTCGATCATAATACCTGACAAGTAGGAGAGGAGGATGAGGCAGCTCTTTAGCGCAGTGTTGTGAAGTAACTTGTCCTGCTGTGTGATTAGGACATGTTTTGTGTGTACTAATAGGACGGCAGCCATTTTATTTCCCCTGGTTGCTCTTTAGACAAAATGAGCCATTATAATTAACGAAAGGTAAATTGTTGTGTAGACGTACCCTAAATTACAAGTTATCCTTAATCTTTTCCCACAAAACTATGTATCAATTTGCCCAGCCCCCTCTGCTCTACAAGATGTTGCCGGCAGGTTGCATTGCATTTTGTGGTGACAGGTACCCTTTAAAGGGGTTGTCCGGGTTCAGAGCTGAACCCGGACATGCCCTTCTTTTCACCCAGGCAGCCCCCCTGAGGCTAGCATTGGAGCATCTCGTGCTCTGTGCCCTGCACTAAATCGCGCAGTGCAAGGTCTCTTGTTTTCAATAACACACTGCCAGGTGGAAACTTCCGCCCGGTAGTGTGTTCGGTGACGTTACAGGCTCTGATGGGCGGGCTTTAGCGCTGCCCTAGCCGTTTTACTGGCTAGGGCAGCGCTAAATTCCGCCCATCAGTGCCGGTGACGTCACCAGGCTTCCTGGCAGCCCTATGGAGAGCCCCGGTAAGTCACCAGATCTCCAAAAAATGCCTTTGCCCTGTGCAATTTAGCACAGGGCAAAGGAGCGCATCGGAGCATGAACTGCTCCGATGCTCAAGTCAGGGGGGCTGTCGGCATTTAGATCCATTTGCAGAGTACATTAACGAGGAGGAAAAAAAGCCAGAGAATAGGCAGGATAAAGACTAACCACGTGTTATCCTATGGGGTTGAAAAGTGTCAATCCCTGCCCTGTGTTCTGCAGTGGACTAACATTATGCAGCATAAATAATGTGTGGCAGCTTTTAATGTCTGCATTAATTTAGATGGGGGATATAATCTGCATCAAAACTCACAAATCCTAATCAGCGCAGAAAAATCTGCGCCTAAATCCACTTTCAAATCCAAAGCATTGTAAAGATAAACGCAGCAAATTTTCTGGAGGATTTTTCCACCAAGTGTAAAGGCATCCATAAAGAAGATAAGGATAGTCTTGGCCTGGAGGCCACTGTTATACAGTATCTCACAAAAGTGAGTACACCCCTCACATTTTTGCGATTAACACCAAATTTAACACACCTGCTCCCCATTCACACCTGAGACCTTGTAACGGGAAGTAAAATGGATAGTGGTGTACTCACTTTTGTTGCCATAGGTTTAGACATGTAGGTTTAGGCTGTATTAAGTTATTTTGAGGGCACACCAAATTTGCACAGTTATACAAACATTACACTGATAACTTTATATTGTATCAGTGTCATAGTTTCTGTGTTGTCCCATGAAAAGATATAATAAAATATTTACAAAAATGTGAATCGTATACTCACTTTTGTGAGATACTGTATATCTTAATCCACCTGTGGTTAGCCATATTTGTATTGTAGGATGCACTTAAAGCAGAAAATTGCACTTTAACCCCTTCCCAACCAGCGAGGTACATGGACGGCTAAAGTCGGGTCTTAAAAACAGTGAGCATATGCCATTTTTAAACAGCGGACACCCGGGGCTAGTGTCTGCAATCGACAATAACACTGATTGCAGACGTTTAACCATTGAGATGCTGTCGTCAATTGTGAGACCTGAACAGCTCCCCCCTCACTGCAATCGGAAAAGCAGTTTATTGTTTGCGATCGTAGTGAAGAGCCACTGCATTTTGGATGATCTTTATATGGAGGTAGTGATGACACTTGAATCGGTGTATTCCCCTACCTTTATAGAGTCTTTGATAGATGGGGTGAATATGTTCTACTTATTGCAATTCTTTTTTCTTCTGTTTTCCTTTTTCAGGTCTCCCATGTATTCAGACACTGATCAGACCTTTTAGCCTGACACCTCAGGTGCATTCATTCAGTAAGTTACAGACCTGATTAAATTTTTTACTGCATTCCTTGAATTTAATTGTAGTATTTAATGTAGGTTCCTGTCCTAAAGAGATTGTCTTGTCGTTGGCGGACAGGCACAATTGATTTTGTACAAAATGTTTGCCAAGAATCTCAAATTATAACATAGCATTAGTATGTTTTCTATAGAGTATGGCACTATTGTATATACTTGATTATTTATGCTTGCAAAGTGCTGTTGCATTGTGTTTATTTTTACTTTTGTGCTTTTAGCCATGGCAACGTGCCCCTGCGCATATGGGTATGCTGACTAACCCCTATTTATTTATTTATTTTTCCCATGACTGCACCCATGCGTGATGGACCTTCCATCCAGGGCAGAAAACCTTAGGATATAAAAAAAAGTTCACACCCCCACCACACCTCAGTTCAGGTTTCCTGTCCTCCGCATAGTAGGTTCTGGTGAACCTACCTCCGAAGTTCACACCAAGATGGCTGTGGAGTGTCCAGGTTTTAGCCCGTGGGTGACCTTTCCTTTGGCGGCGTAAGTCTCTTTTTGGGAGCCGCTTGTCCAGCCTGCTGTTCCTCCTCCTCTCCTCCCAGTGTCCCCTATGTTGGGAGCTGCCGTGGCCAGGTGGCTCTGGTTTGATCACAGCGAGGAGGATCATCAAAGATAGCCGCGGTGTCCGTGCGCTGTGTGTGGGCATGCGCAGTCGGAACGGCGTCATGATGCCGACAGCGCAGGTCCACGCCAGATCAAATTGAGGACGTATGTGTTCTGGGCTTTACTACAGTAGGGGAGAGTGCCTGGTGCGGTGTATATAAATGGGCAGTGGAGGACAGCAGCCAGTCAGTTTTCTTGTACACAGTGCTGTGCAGGCTTATTCCTACTAAGAATGTCTGAGATAGGAGATGCGGTCCGTGCTGACCCCATTGAGCCCTCTAGACCATCCAGCCCGGTACTTTGTCCTTAGGAGTGGGGGACAGTTACCAAGATGGTGAGAATTATTTTATTTCTCTTGCATTGCTGATTGGATTCTTTGTGGCTATTTATTGTAGGTGACTAGAATTCATAAAAAAAAAACACTGTAAAGATTAAGCACAGAGTGTTCTATCTGTAAAAGTATGCTGCCTTCTTCCCATCTGAAACCAATATGTCAATCCTATATTGAGAAATTAGTGTTGGAAGAGTCTCAATCTACAGTGAGGAACAGAAGTATTTGATTTTGCAAGTTCTCCCACTTAGAAATCATAGAGGGGTCTGAAATTCCCACTTTGAAAGACAGAATAAAAAATAGGGGTGCACCGAAATTCCGGCAGCCGAAAATATCGGCCGAAAATGCACCTAATCCATTTCGGCCGATATTTGTACATATCTGCAGAAAATAGCGGGGAGGGACTGGGAGGAGGAGCTGGGGGCCGGTGCGTTCACTGTGCTCCGGCCCCCAACTCCAGTAGTTATAAAAAGTGTGCAATTAATACGGATTCTATTCATGAGGCCCCCTCTACATCCTACTCACAGGGCTGTTATCTTAATGCTGGCCGGCCGGGCAGACGAGCGGCAGCGTCACGACTGACGTCATGTGCCCGGCCTACTTTCTGAATGAAGGAGGCGGCGCAGGCATGTGACGTCAGTTGTGACGCTGCCGCTCGTCTGCCTGGCCGGCCAGCATTAAGATAACAGCCCTGTGAGTAGGATGTAGAGGGGGCCTCATGAATAGAATCCGTATTAATTGCACACTTTTTATAACTACTGGAGCTGGGGGCCGGAGCACAGTGAAAGCACCGGCCCCTAGCTCCTCCTCCCAGTCCCTCCCCGCTATTTTCTAATAATTGTACAATGGGGGGGGGGGGGGTCTGTGGATGGCACTGTTATGGGGGGGGGTCTGTGGATGGCACTGTTATGGGGGGGGGGGTCTGTGGATGGCACTGTTATGGGGTGGGTGGGGGTCTGTGGATGGCACTGTTATGAGGTGGGGGGTCTGTGGATGGCACTGTTATGGGGTGGGGGGTCTTTTAAAAGTATTTGGGCAAAAAGGCAGTTTCGGTTTCGGTCAAGGGGTATCCTGAATTTTTGGTTTCGGTTTCGGACCAGAATTGTATGATTTTTAAAGAATTAATTTGTCTTGCTCTGCTGAACATAAGTATTTGATCACCTGAGAAACAGCAAGAATTCTGGCTCTCAAAGACATGTTACTGTGTCCACCTCTACTTCACTCATTAATCTAACTTAGTAGCACCTGTCTGAGCTCTTTAACCCCTTAAGGACCCTGCCATATTTCACCCTAAGGACCAGGCCATTTTTTTGCAAATCTGACCTTTATGTGGTGATAACTTTAAAACGCTTTTACTTATCCAGGCCATTCTGAGATTGTTTTCTCGTCACGTATTGTACTTCATTGCAGTGGTAGTAAAATTTAGTTTAAAAAAATAAGTTTTATTTATAAAAAAATGCAAAAATTGCTAATTTGCTCATTTTTGAAAATGTTGGCAAAATGTATATTTCTCTACTTTTATAATAGATAGGAATACCTCCAAAAATAGTTATTACTTTACATTCTCCATATGTCTACTTCATGTTTGGATCATTTTGTGAATGCCATTTTATTTTTTGGGAACGTTAGAAGGCTTAGAAGTTTAGAAGCAAATCTTGAAATTTTTCAGAAAAAAACACTTTTTCACGACCAGTTCAGGTCTGAAGTCGCTTTGTGAGTCTTGCATAATAGAAACCACCAAAAAATGACCCAATTTTACAAACTACACCCCTCAAGGTATTCAAAACTGATTTTACAAACTTTGTTAACCCTTTAGGTGTTCTACTAGAATTAATGGAAAATGGAGATAAAATTTGACTTTTTGGGCAGATTTTCCATTTGAATCCATTGTTTCCAGTTACAAAGCAAGGGTTAACAGCCAAATAAAACTCAATATTTATGGCCCTGATTCTGTAGTTTACAGAAACACCCCATATGTGGTCGTCAACTTCTGTACGGGCACACGGCAGGGCGCAGAAGGAAAGGAATGCCATACGGTTTTTTGGAAAGCAGATTTCACTGGTATAATTTTAAGTTAACAATGTCCCATTTGAAGACCCATGATGCACTCCTAGAGTAGAAACTCCAAAAAAGTGACCCCATTTTAGAAACGACACCCCTCAAGATATACAAAACTGATTTTACAAACTTTATTAACCCTTTAGGTGTTCCACAAGAATTAATGGAAAATAAAGATGAAATTTCTGAATTTAACCTTTTTGGCACATTTTCCATTTGAATCCATTTTTTCCAGTTACAAAGCAAGGGTTAACAGCCAAACAAAACTTAATATTTATGGCTATGATTCTGTAGTTTACAGAAACACCCCATATATGGTCGTAAACTGCTGTACGGGCACACTGCACAACGCAGAAGGAAAGGAATGCCATACGGTTTTTGGAAGGCAGATTTTGCTGGACTGATTTTTATTTTTTGACACCATGTCCCATTTGAAGCCCCCCTGATGCACCCCTAGAGTAGAAACTCCAAAAAAGTGACCCCATTTTGGAAACTACGGGATAAGGTGGCAGTTTTGTTGTTACTATTTTAGGGTACATATGATTTTTGGTTGCTCTACATTACACTTTTTGTGATGCAGGGTAACAAGAAGTAGCTGCTTTGGCACCGTTTTTTATTTTTTGTTATTTGCAACATTCATCTGACAGGTTAGATCATGTGGTATTTTTATAGAAGAGCAGGTTGTCACGGACGCGACAATACCAAATATGACATTTTTTGGGGTTGTTTGTTTGTTTTTCATATAACAAAGCATTAAAAAAAAAAACATTCTGAAAGCCATAGTTTTATTTATTTTTTTTACACCATTTTTTTTTTTTTTTTTTCGGTGTTCACCTGAGGGGTTAGGTCATGTGGTATTTTTATAAAACTGGTCGTTCCGGACGCGGCGATAGCTAATATGTATACTTTTCTTTTCATTTATTTAAGTTTTACACAATAATATCAATATTTTTTAAACAACAAAAAAACTATGTTTTAGTGTCTCCATATTTTGAGCCATAGTTGTTTTTTTTTTTTTTTGGGGGAGGGGGGGTGCGATTTGTTTTAGGTAGGGGCTCATTTTTTGCTGGATGAGGTGATGGCTGTGCTGTGCAACCAATGAATATAGTTTAAAGGGCTTCTGTCACCCCACTAAACTTTTTTTTTTTTTTGGGTACTTGTAATTCCTATACTGCGATATAGCTATACATTATGTTATTAATCATTTCCGTTCAGTAGATAATGCAAAAAACATACTTTTATAATATGCAAATTACCTGTCTACCAGCAAGTAGTACGGCTACTTGCTGGTAGCAGCCGCAAAAAAACGCCCCCTCCTCCTGTTGTTGACAGGGCCAGCAGCGATCTCCTCCTCCGGCTTGCCCTGTCTGCATTTCAAAAATCGTGCGCCTGTAATTTGCATATTATAAAAGTAAGTTTTTTGCATTATCTACTGAACAAAAATGATTAATAACATAATGTATAGATATATTGCAGTATAGGGATTATAAGTACCCCCCCAAAAAAAAGAATTTTGTGGGGTGACAGAAGCCCTTTAATACAATGAATATATACTTAATACAAACGCAGGCTGCGCTGCTGGTGCCGGCCATATCCCATACCCGGCACCCAGCCTCTATGACTGCGCGCTGCTATCTGCCGCTATTAACCCCTCAGGTGAGAGTTAGGTATGCGGGAGGGATACCGGACAGCGGCAGCCATTAGCAAGTGGCGAGGTGATCATCAGTCATCTCGCCACTTGCTAATGTTAAGTATGTAAAGGGTTAATAGGAACCCCGCACTGGTCAAGACACTAAATAGCCAGTGAACCATTTATCTCTTTCAAAAGTCCTGCTTAGTAGGAGGGGAGGTTATCTCCTCCTACTAAGCACGGACTATTGAAAGAGATATGGTTTACTGGCTTTTTAGTGTCTTGACCAGCGTGGGGCTCCTATTAACCCTTTTCTTCCCTTATTAAGAATTTTTGTGAGCCCAGGCAGGGAGCTCACACGGAGCACCAGCAGCGGCCCCCTGAGTATTATCAGGGTCGCAAAGACATAAGGAGTAGCCTTTACCAGCGGCAGCGCAGGGGTGACTGTGAATTGTTTGTAGAATGTTAAGTATATGCTGAAAAACTTCTCAAGCTAACCTGTTCTGTGGAGCAGTCGGCATGGAGCCGTCGGCACAGTCCCTGTTTTCATAACTGAAGAGCAAGCTGCTGCTGTGTTCAGTGCGGGAAAATGGGGGTGGTGTGAGAGGAGCAGCCAATGGCAGGGCAGTCCACGGATAATACTATGACTAACTGGCAGCCTCCTCACTAATAACAGAGCTCTGTACTGTGTGGAGCTACGTTATTGGATTGCTGTCTGTCTGCTGTATGAAATCCTGTTCTTCTTAAAGCGGCAGAGCAGCGGAGGGTCTACAAAGTCTTGTCGCCATTTTGCAATTCTAAGTCGCATTGGTGACCAAAATGGTCGCCATCTGGAGCCCTGTACTATTTTGCTGGGAATACGCCTTTTTGATCGCTTGATGTTGCACTTTTTGTTATGTAAGGTGACAAAAAATGGCTTTTTTAGCACAGCCTTTATTTAAAAAAATTACGGTGTTCACCTGAGTGGTTAGGTCATGTGATATGTTTTATATAGCTGATCTATACGGACGCGGCGATACCTAATATTTCAACTTGGAAATGGCCCTTTTTTTTTTTTTTTTTCCTGGGTAGAACTTTCATTTTAATAACTTTTTTTTTGCACTTTATTATTTGTCCCACTCTGGGACTTTAACATTACTTTAACATTACATAACATTACACTAAGTCTTACACTGTAAGATGCTAACAGTTGCCTAGAAGACCCAGCCTGGAGACTGGGCCTCTTAGGCCACCGTACATGCCGGGTCCCAAGCCTTGGAATGGCTTGGGGCTGCCATGGCAACAGAGTCCCTGCCACAGCAGCGCCGGGACCCGATGGATGAGGTGAGGGAGCGTGAACCCTCCCATATGCCGCGGTCAGCGCTAACCGCGGTATATGAGGGGTTAATCCACTGGTGTCTGAATCGTCACCAATGCTGGTGGATGCAGCAGGGATCTGGCTGTCAGTAACAGCCGGATCTCTGCTGCTGAGGGGAGAGGGGGAGGACCGCAGGACGTGAATGCTCGCCCTGGGGCACTAAATACTGGCCCTTTTAGGACGAGCATTCTCGTCTTGGGTCCTTAACGTGTTAAAGATCCCTGTCCACCCCACAGTCAGACGCCAACTACTACCATGGGCAAGACCAAAGGGCTGTCAAAAGATAGCAGAGACAAAATTGTGGACCTCCACAAGGCTGGAAAGGGTTACTGGGAAATTGCCAAGCAACTTGGTCAAAATAGATCAACTGTTGGAGCAATTGTTAGAAAATGGAAAAGGATAAAGAGGACTGTCAGTCTCCCTCGGACTAGGGCTCCATGCAAGATCTCATTTTGTGGGGTATCACTGATGATAAGAAAGGTGAGGAATCAGCCCAGAACTACAAGGGAGGAGCTGGTCAATGACATGGAGAGCTGTGACCACAGTTTCAAAAATCACTGTCGATAGAACACTTTCGCCATCATGGTTTCAAATCATGCATTGCATAGAAAGTTCCCCTGCTCAAGTCATCACAGGCCCGTCTGAAGTTTGCTAATGACCATCTGGATGATCCAGAGGAGGCACGGGAGAAAGTCATGTGGTCAGATGAGACCAAAGTAATACTTTTTGGTCTAAACTTCACTCGTTGTGTTTGGAGGAAAAAGAAGGATAAGTTGCATCTCAAGAACACCATCCCTACTGTGAAGTATGGGGGTGGTAACATCATGCTTTGGGAGTGCTTTTCTGTGAAGGGGACAGGACGACTGCACTGTATTAACCACCTCAGCTTAAACACCCTTAATGACCAGACCACTTTTTACAATTCTGCACTACACTACTTTCACGGTTTATTGCTCGGTCATACAACTTACCACCCAAATGAATTTTACCTCCTTTTCTTCTCACTAATAGAGCTTTCATTTGGTAATATTTCATTGCTGCTGACATTTTTACTTTTTTTGTTATTAATTGAAATGTAACGAAATTTTTGCAAAAAAATGCAGTTTTTCACTTTCAGTTGTAAAATTTTTCAAAAAAACGACATATATATCTATATATATATATCTATATACATTTTTCTCTAAATTTATTGTTCTACATGTCTTTGATAAAAATAATGTTTTGGGTAAAAGTTGTAGCGTTTACAAACTATGGTACAAAAATGTGAATTTCCGCTTTTTGAAGCAGCTCTGACTTTCTGAGCACCTATCATGTTTCCTGAGGTTCTACAATGCCCAGACAGTAGAAAACCCCCACAAATAACCCCATTTCGGAAAGTAGACACCCTAAGGTATTCGCTGATGGGCATAGTGAGTCCATAGAACTTTTTATTTTTTTGTCACAGCAGAAAATGATGAATTTTTATTTTTTTTTTTCGTTACAAAGTCTCATATTCCACTAATTTGTGACAAAAAATAAAAACTTCCATGAACTCACTATGCCCATCATGAAATACCTTGGGGTGTCTTCTTTCCAAAATTGCGTCACTTGTGGGGTAGTTATACTGCCCTGGCATTTTAGGGGCCCTAATGTGTGGGAAGTAGTTTGAAATCAAAATGTGTAAAAGAAAAAATGCCCTGTGAAATCCGAAATGTGCTCTTTGAAATGTGGGCACATTTGGGGTGTCTTTTTACATATACCCATGCTGGGTGAGAGAAATATCTCGGCAAAAGAGAACTTTCCCATTTTTTTTTTGTTTTTATACAAAGTTGGCATTTGACCAAGATATTTATCTCACCCAGCATGGGTATATGTAAAATGACACCCCAAAACACATTCCCCAACTTCTCCTGAGTACGGCGATACCACATGTGTGACACTTTTTTGCAGCCTAGGTGGACAAAGGGGCCCACATTCAAAAGAGCACCTTTAGGATTTCACAGGCCATTTATTACAGATTTTGATTTCAAACTACTTCTCACGCATTAGGGCCCCTAAAATGCCAGGGCAGTATAACTACCCCACAATTGACCCCATTTTGTTAAGAAGACACCCCAAGGTATTTCGTGGTATAAACTTTATTTAACTTTTTGAATAGAACGTTAACTTTTTTGCTTACCGGGACAATGCGCAAATCGCCCAAACATGTTGCGAAGTACATTATGCACTTTGTCCCAGGTGAAAGGAGAGGTTTGCAGCAGCTCTGTGTGAATGGGCCCTAATAGCCCTGTGTGCCTGTCCTGTGAGATGCAATCCCTATGCTCAGTTTACCTGTGTCTGGTATTTCCGGAAATACTCCCCTAAGCATAGGGCAGGGTGGTCAGGGCAGTCAGGACAGAAATATTGGGTGTCACACCTTATTCCACTCCTGCTACAGACATGACATTTTTTTCGGGGTGGCGGTCGGTTTGAGGTACCAGCAACGACATTGGCGAAATGTCACTCGTGTAGACGGCTCACTACACTGGTGAATGGGGCCACGGAACCTCCTGGATACAGGAGGTTCTCGATGATCTCTTCCTGAAATTTGAGGAAGGATCCTGTTCTCCCAGCCTTACTGTAGAGAACTAAACTATTATATACAGCCAATTGAATTAAATATACAGACACCTTCTTATACCAGCGTCTGGTCCTGCGGGAAAGTAGATAAGGAGCCAACATCTGGTCATTGAAGTCCACCCCTCCCATGAGCGAATTATAGTCGTGGACACAGAGGGGCTTTTCAATGACACTGGTTGCTCGTTCAATTTGGATTGTCGTGTCTGCGTGAATGGAGGAGAGCATGTAAATGTCACGCTTGTCTCTCCATTTCACCGCGAGCAGTTCTTGGTTACACAAGGCTGCCCTCTCCCCCTTGCAAGACGGGTGGTAATGAGCCATTGGGGGAAGCCCCGGCGACTAGGTCGCGCGGTGCCACAGCAGCCAATCTGTTCTAGGAACAAATGCCTGAAGAGGGGCACACTTGTGTAGAAATTGTCCACATAAAGATGGTACCCATTGCCAAATAAGGGTGACACCAAGTCCCAGACTGTCTTCCCATTGCTCCCAGGTAGTCAGGGCAACCGACCGGCTCCAGGGTCTGATCTATACCCTCAAAGATCCGAAATTTGTGGGTATAGCCTGTGGCCCTTTCACAGAGCTTATACAATTTGACCCCATACCGGGCGTGCTTGCTTGGGATGTATTGTTTGAAGCCAAGGCGCCCGGTAAAATGTATCAGGGACTCGTCTACGCAGATGTTTTGCTCAGGGGTATACAAATCTGCAAATTTCTGGTTGAAGTGGTCTATGAGGGACCGAATTTTGTGGAGCCGGTCAAAAGCTGGGTGGCCTCTGGGAGGGGAGGTGCTGTTGTCGCTAAAGTGCAGGAAACGCAGGATGGTCTCAAATCGTGTCCTGGACATGGCAGCAGAGAACATGGGCATGTGATGAATTGGGTTTGTGGACCAATATGACCGCAATTCATGCTTTTTGGTTAAGCCCATGTTGCGGAGAAGGCCCAGAAAAATGTTAAATTCGGAAACTTGGACGGGTTTCCACCGGAAAGACTAGGCATACTAGCTTCCCAGGTTGGCGGCTATAAATTCAGTGGCATATCAGTTTGTTTCTGCCACAACTAAGTCCAAGAGCTCCGCAGTCAAGAACAGCTAAAAAAAAAACAGTGCTGAACCGTTCTGAGCTGTCTCAACCCGAACTCCAGACTGGGCGGTGAAAGGGGGAACTACTGGTGCGGCTGAAGTTGGGGACTGCCAATCAGGGTTTGCCAACACCTCAGGGACTCTAGGGGCTCTACGGCCTGTCTGTACGGTGGCTGCGACGGGGGAACTAATGCACGTGCCACTGTACCAGCTTCAACTGCCCTTCTGGTGCTCGCCACTTCACCATGTTGTACGGCAGTGCTCGTACTAGGTCCAGGATGGGCTGCGCAGCTGGTGTATGCCTCACCACGTAATCCGACAGCGCCAGCCCCACTCTGCTGCCCTTGACGCGGATCCTGCGCAACCTGTGGTCTAGCAACACGGGGCCGGGTACGCCTGGTGGTATCGGGGACCTCAACCTCCTCGTCCGAACTTTGGGTCAGACTGCCACTGCTTTCTACAGGTTCATATTCTGACCCGCTGGATTTGTGAGGGTTCCTATTCCTCATCTGACTGGGTCAGAAGCCTGTAGGCCTCTTCAGAAGAATACCCCTTGTTTGCCATTTGGTCAACTAAATTTAGGGGGTATTCCCTGATACTACCCAAGAAAAAAAAGCAACCCTTTCTTACAAATGGGAGGCTAGCGAAGTACTGGAGGCTGCTGTGATTGATAAAAAAAATATCAAAACTGATTTTTTTTTTATTGCTGCAGCGCTTGTAGTGATAAAAAAAGAGAAAAAATATTTTTGTCACTGGGGCGGGCGTGGGTGAACGCACGTTTGGGCGACCGATCAGGCCTGATCGGGCAAACACTGCGGTGACACTAATACTATTATAGATCTAACTGTGATCAGTTCTGATCACTTACAGATACTATAAAAGTACAAATGCTGATTAGCGATACGCTATTCAGCGAATCGGTGATTGCGGTGTGGTGGGCTGGGTGCTACACGATCGCTAACTACCTAACCAAGGGGCCTAAACTGTCCCAAAAATTTCAGTCAATACCAGTGGAAAAAAAAAATGTGACAGTTTACACTGATCACTTGTTTCCCTTTCACTAGGTGATTGGCAGGGGCAATCAAGGGGTTAATTGGGGTGATGGAGGGTGATCTGGGGGCTAAGTGTAGTGTTGGGTGTACTCACTGTGAACTTTGCTCCTCTGCTGGAACCAATCGACGAAAAGGACCAGCAGAGGAGAAGAGAAGCCCTTTAACACCTTATATTTATAAATATAAAGTGTTAACTGGCTTCGGATTCGATTTTTGGAAAATCATCAGCCTGCCAGCAACGATCATTGGATGGCAGGCTGATGAAGAAATTGTGCTTTAACTTTTGCCGGCCCGCGATGCGCGGGCCGGCTTTGCCTGAAATCTCGCGTCTCGCGACATGACGCACTGGCGCGTCCACTCGGAATAACAGGGCCGCCGCAAAGACGCAATCCTGCGTACGGCGGTCCTGTAATGGTTAAGGAGAGGATGAATGGGGCCATTTATTGTGAGATTTTGAGCAGCAACCTTCTGCCCTTAGTCAGAGCATTGAAAATGGTTCGTGGCTGGGTCTTCTAACATGACAACGACCCAAAGCACACAGCCAGGATAACCAAGGAGTGGCTCCGTAAGAAGAATATCAAGGTTCTGGAGTGGCCTAGCCAGTCTCCAGACCTAAATCCAATAGAACATTTTTG
This sequence comes from Bufo gargarizans, assembly GCF_014858855.1. Lineage (NCBI taxonomy): Eukaryota > Metazoa > Chordata > Amphibia > Anura > Bufonidae > Bufo > Bufo gargarizans. Next base: position 228,034,189 of record NC_058085.1, on the reverse strand, counting down.
GAGGGAGCTGAAACTCTGTGTTGATCAGCGACAGCCCCGAAACCTACCAGATCTAGAGCAGATCTGTGTGGAGGAGTGTGCCAAAATCCCTGTTGCAGTGTGTGCAATCCTGGTCAAGAACTACAGGAAACGTTTGACCTCTGTAATTGCAAACAAAGGCTTCTGTACCAAATATTAACACTGATTTTCTCAAGTGTTCATATACTTTTGTTCAGCAGTGCAATACAATGTGGTTTCCTGAATTTATATATATATATATATATTTTTGCAAAATCTCAGGGTGTTCAAATTCTTCTGTTCCTCACTGTATTTTAAAAAGTATCAAAGCTCTGGTAAAATCGGAGGTTAAAACTTCTCTTAAACCCTTAAAGGTTTTCTGTCACCTGAAAAATGGGTATTAAGCTGGCTGACATTAGCGATGTGCTAATGTCAGCTGAACATAACTATATTAGTGCCATCTCAGTGCCTGCCGCCGCTATTGAGAAAAAATTAATTGACATGTCCAGGGCAGCGCTGGTCTCCTCTCACCGGCCGTAAATCTTGCGCCGTTCAGCAGGCGCAGTGAGGGAAGTACGCTCGGCGGCTGTTGACTTCCTCACTGCGCCTGTGCTGAATACTGAACGGCGCAAGATTTACACTGCAGACATGGCTGGCGGGAGGAGAGCAGCGCTGCCCAGGCCCTGTCAATCAAGAGAAGAAGAGCGTTAAAAGAGGTGGGCAAACTGAGCCTCTAGGAGCAGGTACAACACCCCCCTCTGCTCCTAAAGGCTAATTAGCATGTTATTAGTAGCTCTTCTCTGAACTCTCTCCAAAGTATCAATATTCTTCTGGAGATATGGTCTCCAGTACTGCGCACAATACTCCAAATGAGGTCTCACTAGTGCTCTGTAGAGCGGCATGAGCACCTCCCTCTTTCTACTGGTAATGCCTCTCCCTATACACCCAAGCATTTCCTGCTGCTCTATGACATTGTCTGCCTACCTTTTTAAGTCTTCTGAAATAATGACCCCCTAAATCCCTTTCCTCAGATACTGAGGTTAGGACTGTTTCACTGATTTTATCTTCTGCTCTTGTTTTTTTTTTTTTTTTTTTGTGCCCCAGGTGCATTATCTTCCACTTATCAACATTATATTTTAGTTGCCAGATTTTTGACCATTCCTCTAGTTTTCCTAAATCCTTTTCCATTTGGTGTATCCCTCCAGGAACATCAACCCTTTTACAAACCTTTGTGTCATCAGCAATAAGACACCTTAACGTCGAGGCCTTCTGCAATTTCGCCGATAAAGATATTAAACAATATGGGTCCCAGGACAGATTTCTGAGGTACCCCATTGGTAACAAGACCATGGTCTGAATATACTCCATTGACTAAAACCCTCTGTCTGTCCCTCAGCCACTGCCTAATAGATTCAACAATATGGGAGTCCAAGCCCAAAGACTGCAATTTATTGATAAGCCTTCTATGTGGGACGGTATTAAAAGCATTACTAAAGTCTAGATATTTGATGTCTACTGCACCTCCGCCATCTATTTTTTTTAGTCACCCAATCAATAAGATTAGTTTGACATGATCTCCCTGAAGTAAACCTATGCTGTTTTTAATCTTTCAATCCATGGGATTTTAGATGTTCCACAATCCTCTCCTTAAGTATGGTTTCCATTAATTTCCCCACTCTTGATGTTTGGCTTACTAGCCTATAGTTGCCCGATTCCTCCCTACTACCTTTCTTGTGAATGGGCACAACATGTGCTAATTTCCAATCTTCTGGGACGACTCCTGTTACCAGTAATTGGTTAAATAAATTTGTTAATGGTTTTGCTAGTTCACCGCTAAGCTCTTTTAATAGCTTTGGGTGTATCCAATCAGGCCCCTGTGACTTATTTGTATTAATTTTTAGACAGCTGACTTAGAAACTCTTCCTCTGTAAAGATGCATGCATCAAAAGATTCATTAGTCTTCCTTCCTAACTGAGGTCCTTTTCCTTCATTTTCCTTTGAAAAAACTGAACAGAAGTATTCATTGAGGCTGGGTTCACACGCACTGCAAAACGCTCAACAAGGAGAAAACAATGCTTGCCTATCGGCATGGTTCTCACCTGGCCTTTTTTTACAGCGCGTACGATCGCGCTGTAAAACGCCCGACGCCCCAAGAAGTACATGAGCTTCTTTGGGGCGTCTTGTCGCGCGTTCCCGTACATAGACTTTCGGGAACGCGCGACAATGGGCGTTCGCTTGTCTCTGTATGCGCGATTGCAAACGCCAGTACAATCGCGCATACAGAGCGCTCCTTTCAGAACGCTCAGGTCTGAACCCAGCGTGAGGCAGTCAGCTAGTTCTTTATCTTCTTCCATATACCTTCCTCCTTCCTTTTTGTTTTTAATTTGTTAATTCCTTGTTTTAGTTTCCTTTTTTTCATTTAAGTATTTGAAGAATATCTGATCGCCTTTTTTCACTGACTGAGCTAATTTCTCTTCTGCCTGTGCTTTAGAAGCCCTTATAAATTGTTTGGCCTCTCTCTGCCTAATCTTATAAATTTGCCTGTCATCCTCGTGTGTTTTTTTTTTTTTTTCTTATAATTACTAAATGCTATCTTTTTAGAAAAGTCTGTTTTTTTTATCTAAAACTTTTGTTTTTGTGTGGTGTGACTCAGTCACTGTACTTATAGTAAACCACACTGACTGGTGATCACTAGATCCCAAGCTTTCCCCTACAGTAATATCAGATACCAAATTCCCATTTGCGAATACTAAATCTAAAATGGCCTTGTTCCAGGTTGGCTCCTCAACTACTTGCTGTAGAGATAATCCCAGTAAGGAATTTAGAATATCTGTACTCCTGGCAGACCTAGCTATTTTGGTTTTCCAGTTTACATCAAGAATATTAAAGTCTCCCATAATGATAACTTCCCCTTTCAATGTCATTTTAGCTATTTCCTCAACTAGTAGATCATCTAATTCTTTGACTTGGCTAGGTGGTCTATATCACACCTACACTAGTTACCTTATGATTATCAATCTTCAAGGTGACCCAAACTGACTCTAAATTGGTCTCACTAACGTGTATTAACTTAGATTTTATGCTATCTTTCACATACAGGGCCACCCCTCCCCCTTTCTTGCCAGGATTCACAGGCTTTTTTAGATTAATCAAGTTTTTATTGAAGTTTTCAGGTTAAACTTTACAGAATAACAAAGCCCCAAATAGGAGCGCCATGACAATTTATGACAGTATTGGTATAATAAGTCAAGACAGCAAGCACTTACATAGATCGCACAGTCCTATCAAATTTATTCCGTCCTGTCATAATTTGTTGTTCAGATTGTCAACAAAGCGTGACCAACAAAAAAGAGAAAGAAAGAGGAGAAAGAAGATGGAGCGAGGAAGGGAAGGAACCATATCTCTTTCGCTAAAGGAGATATAAAGCCTAAAGCTTACATCACCACCTACCTCATGTAGCCAGAATAGCGAGAAAGTCTGGGGATTCTATTGGCGTAGCCCAGCTCGCCCATGTCTTGTTATATATATTCGACAAATTGGATGCCTCTGCTGAGATCTCCTCCATTCTGGCTATTTGTTGCATTTCTTGAAGCCCTCACAGGCTTTTTTAAAGGGATTCTGTCATCAGATTTAACCCATCTAACCTAAACATATGCTCATGTCCAGACTAATAGGAAGAATCCTAAGCTGGCCTTATTAAACCTCACTGTGGCTCTATTTGCTCATAAAACATGTTTTTTATAATGTGTCAATCGCTTACTTAAGGTGCCCAAGGGGAGGTCCATTAATACAGGTTGCCCTGGCTGCACCCCTCGCCATCCGGTGCCCAGCACCGCCTTCCCTGTCTTCAGCGCCGCCTTCTACAGCCTAGCGCTGCCTCCACAATCCTCCCCGTCCCTCTGCCAGATCCCGCGCCTGATGACGGAATCCCTTTAAGGTAGACGTCTGCTTTTTTATCTAAAGGATCGCTAAGAACCCCTAAGTCATCAAAGGGAAGGGCCGATCTTTTTGCAATTATTGCTACTGGGGCATCTACATTAGGTGCTTTTTACCAGACTGAAGATACAAGCATCTTCAGTCTAGGACAAAGCACCTAATGTAGATGCCCCAGTAGCAAAAATTGCAAAAAGATCAGCCCTTCTCTTTGATGCCTTAAAGGTTCTTAGAGATCCTTTAGATAAAATTAAAAAAAAGCAGACGTCTACCTTAAAAAAAAGCCTGGGAATCGGCTTCTACTAGCTTTAGGCCTAGTATTGCTGCTTCCTGGGTATCTAGGTCTTTAAAGCTCTGGTTAGGACAGTTGCAGTCACATATAAAAGATAAAACTTCTGGCCTCCCTTCCAACATTTATTAAAGCAGCTGATTTTTTGGCGGATGCTTTTTCTAATGGTGTTGGATTTTCATCTAGATCAGCTGCATTATCGAACACTGCTAGGCTGGCCACCTGGCTTAAATCTTAGGGCGACCAGGGTTCCAAATCTAGGCTTTGTTCCCTACTATGTGAGGGTCAGAGGCTATTTGGATCTTCCTTACGTGACATTCTAGAAAGCATCGGATAGAAAAAAGGGGTTCCCGGTACCTCCAGAAATTAAATGATTTGAGAAAGGTCTAGAAATTATCAAAGTAAGCAGAGGTTCAGACACTCAGATCCCCTAGAAAGTCGTGTTTTTTGTTCAGAGCTTCAAATGATTTCAAATCAAGATAAGCAAGATTGACGTCAGGTGAGGGAAGGCTTTCCAATTTTTTTTTCCCCCTATCTGGAAGGAGATTACAAAAAGCAAGTGGATCTTGGACATCATTTTAAGGGGTTTTCAAATTGAATTTCTCTCTCCTCAGGAAAGTTTTTCATAATAGCCAAAAGAAGAGGAAAAAAGCTTTAATTTTGCAAAAGGAGTTTTTTTTCTTTACTTCAAAAAGTTGTCGTAAGTTTAGTTCCAGAGGTGGAAAAGGGAACCAGGTTCTATCCTCCGCTTATTTTAGTAAAAAAAAAAGAGAGACAAGAAATTTCGTATGGAGACCTTAACATCCGCCATAAATCTCCTCTCCCAGAACTGTTGTATGCCAATTATAGATCTAGAGGAGGCATACTATCACGTTCCAATCAGAATCGGCTCCCAAAAGTTTTTGAGAACAGCTGTTTGGGTTCAGGGCTCTCTTCTTCATCTGCAATATAAAGCTGTTCCGTTTGGAATATCACAGGCCCCTCGAGTATTTACCAAGATTATAGCAGAGGTAGCAGCCTTTGTAAGATTAAAATCCAAGTTACTTCCTTCTCAGAGATGTGTTTTTTAGGGAATACTACTAGATTCCCTAAAACAGAGATGTTTCCTTCTGGAAGAGAAGTTTATGTCATTGATAGACAAAATACAGGATCTCTTTCACCGTTATGGGTGTTCCCTGAGACATGCTATGTCAGTACTAGGTTTAATGACATCCAACATTCCAGCAGTAACTTAAACTCAGTTTCATTCAGGGGGACATCCTAAAGAACTGGGACGGTTCTCCCCTATCCTTGGACTACAACTTTCATCTGCAAAATCGGCAACCGGCAGTAATGCCGATCGCAGACTTGTAACTGCAGGTGTCTGCTGTACACCTGGCGGCTATTGTGCCCGCCGCACACACAAGCGGGCGCCATGTTTAACGCCCCGGCCAGCGCCGTACTTGTACAACGCTGGTTAGGAAGGTGTTAACTGCTTCAGGCACCGTGACACACCAGTACGTCACAGTGGCTGAGTGCTTGTATGGAGCGAGCTGCTGCAGTGAGCCCACTTCATATGCAGCGGATGCTGGCTGTATAGTACAGCAGACATCCAGTCGCAATAGGAGGGGAAACGGCAATCACGCCAAACCCCAACATTTAACCCCTCAGATGCCGCAATCAACAATGATCACAGATTCTTTGATGTTAGGCAGAGGGATGCGCCCCCCCCCCCCCCCCCCTCTGCCTTCTGATCGGAGCCCCCAAAGTGAAATTGTGGGGCACTGATCAGTTACCATGACCGCCTGGGGCCTGCTGAGGCTTCACAGGGCTGTCATAGTAACCTCCTTGATCAGGTAGCACATCAAAATCCCAATCACCCTAATAGTATCTCTAGAAGCGTTAATGGGACAAGGGATGAAAAGATCCCAGGTTCTAGACCCCTAAAGGGGCTAAAAGTTCCTGTGAAAGAAAAGTCTTTAAAAAGTCTATAAAAAAAATAAAGAAACAAAAATAAAAGTTTTTAAATTACCCCTCTTTTACAATTTTACTTATAAAAATATATAAATAATAAAAAATAGGCATTACAGATATTGCTGCGTCCAAAAATGTCTCCACTATTAACATATAAATATATTTTTCCTGCACAGTGTATACTGTAATGGAAAAACTAATAAAAACGTGATTTTGGTCAAATTTTTTCCCCAAAAAATGTAATAACAATGATCAAAAAGTTGTATGCCACTCCAAAATGGTACCAATAAAATCGAAAGTTCATCCCATAAAAACAAGGGGATCAGACCCCCAAAAGTTGAAGTCCAAGAGTTGAACAAAAAAGTAAAATATAAATAAATAAAAAAATTTCCGAAAAAAATTAACATTTTCAAGTAGAAAAAAAAGGTCATTTTCTCAAAATAAAGTACATTTGTACACAGGTGAACACTGTCAAAAAAATAAAATAAAAACTGCTAAAAAAAAATAAAAAAAATTTGGGCACCATACATAACTAAAAGTGCAACACCAAGCGATCAAAAAGGCCCTCCAAAATAGTTCCAATCTAACTGCCACCTCATCCCGCAAAAAATGAGCCCCTAAGACAGTCACCCAAAAAAAAAAAAAAACTATGGCTTTCAGACTATGGCGACACTAAAACATGTTTTTTTGTTTCAAAAATGCTTTTATTGTGTTAAATGTAAAAAAAAAAAAAAAAGTTGACATATTAGGTATTGCTGCGTCCGAAACAACCTGCTCTATAAAAATACCACATGACCTAACTCTTCAGGTGAACTTGTAAAAAAGATAAAATAAAAACGGTGTCAAAAAAGCAATTTTTTTTATCACCTGTCATCACAAAAAGTGTAATAGCAAGTAATCAAAAAGTCATATGCACCCCAAAATTGTGCCAATCAAAGCGTCATCTCATCCTGCAAAAATGATATATTACCTAAGACAATCGCCCAAAAACTGCAAAAACTATGGCTCTCAGAATATGGAGACACTAAAACATGATTATTTTTTTTGTTTACATGTTTTTATCACGGTGTAAACTTACATAATTAAAAAAAAATAGACCTATTAGGTATTGACACGTCTGTAACGATCTGGTCTATAAAAATACCACATGACCTAACCCCTCAGGTGAAGACTTAAAAAGAGATAAAATAAAAACGGTGTAAAAAAAGTCTTTATTTTATTTATTTTTTTGTCCTTACATCACAAAAAGTGCAATACCAAGCGATCAAAAAGTCATTTGTACCCTAAAATAATACCAGTCAAACTGTCATCTGATACTGAAAAAAATGAGCCCCTACATAAGACAGTCGCTCAAAAAAATTAAAAAAACTATGGCTTTCAGAATATGGAGAAACAAAAAAAAAATGCTTTATTGTGTAAAATTTAAACAAACAACTAAAAAAAGTTATCATATTTGGTATTCTCGTGTCTGTAACAACCTGCTCTATAAAAATACCACATGATCTAACCTGTCAGATGAACATTGTAAATAACAAAAAAATAAAAACTGTGCCAAAACAGCAATTTTTTTGTTACCTTGCCTCAAAAAAAGAGCAACCAAAAATCATATGTACCCTATAATGGTACCAACAAAACTGCCATGTTATCCCGTAGTTTCCAAAATGGTGTAATTTTTTGGGGAGTTTCTATTCTAGGGGTGCATCAGGGTGTCTTATGATGTGACATCACAGTTTAAAATTATCCCAGTGAAATCTGCTTTCCAAAAACCATATGGCGTTCCTTTCCTTCTGCGACCTGCCGTGTGCCCGTACAGCAGTTTACGACCACATATGGGGTGTTTCTGTAAACTAAAGAATCATGGCAATAAATATTAGGGATCAACCGATTATTGGTTTTACCGATTATTATCGGCCGATATTCAGGATTGACAGCGCTCTCCGTGTTCCCTCAGCAGCACAGGGGAGAAGTAAGCAGTGTCTCCCTTTGCCCCCTGTGCTGCTTCCTTCTCCCCTGTGTCTCTCTCCCCCGCCCCCCTCCCAGCCCTAGTATTAAAACATTGGTGGCGCAGTGTGCCCCCCACCCCAGTATTAACCGCCGCACGCAGGATTTCATCCTGGTGGCGTCCCTGTTATTCCTCCTGGACGCGCCGGCGCGTCCTCTCGCGAGACACGAGATTTGTAGTTTTGTTCTCTGCAGTAAGGCTGGGAGAACAAGATCCTTCCTCAAATTTCAGGAAGAGATAATCGAGAACCATCTGTATCCAGGAGGTTCCGTGGCTCCAACCACCAGTGTAGTGAGCCGTCTACACGAGCGACATTTCCCCAATGTCGTTGCTGGTACCTCAAACCAACCGCCACCCTGAAAAAAATGTGTCTGTAGCAGGAGTGGAATAAGGCGTGACACCCGCTATTTCTGTCCTGACTGCCCTGACCACCCTGCCCTATGCTTAGGGGAGTGTTTCCGTAAGTATTACACACAGGTACACTTAGCATAGGGATTGCGTCACACAAGACAGGAACACAGGGCTCTTAGGGCCTTTTCACTCACAGCTGCTGCAAACCTCTCCTTTCACCTGGGATAAAGTGCATAATGTACTTCGCCACATCTCTGGGCGATTTGCGCTCTGCACATTGTCCCATGGGGAAGGAGAGGTTTGTCCTATAAAGGTAAAAAAAGCAAAACAAAAAAAAAAATCACCGGTAAGCAAGAAAAAGTTAATGTTCTGTTCCAAAAGTTAATGTTAATAAATTTATTGCATTGCGGCCTGTTTTTTTTTTTTTTTTACCTTCTAGGTGGACCAACCGATGAACCAGCTGCAGCACTGATGTGCATTCTGACAGAAACATTGCGCTGCTGTCAGATTACACAAAAGTCGGTGTATGCGGCGCTGCAAGACGAAATCTCGTGTCTCGTGTTTGCACTGCGCAAGTGCGGGCCGGGAATCGTTGCAGGAGTATTTCGTCACCAGCCTGCCAGCCAATGATCATCGCTGGCAGGTTGGTGACTTTTAAAAAATCGAATCAGAAGCCATATAACACCTTATATTTATAAATCTAAGGTGTTAAATGGCTTCTGTGCTCCTCTGCTGTTCCTTTTCGTCGGCTGGTCCCAGCAGAGGAGCACACATCACAGTGAGTACACAAACACCACACATTTAGTCCCCGATCACCCTCCTCCCACTGCAATTAACCCCTTGATCACCCCTGTCAATCACTAGTGATAGGGGAAAAAGTGATCAGTGTAAACTGTCACTTTTTTTCCCCACTAGTATTGACTAGCGTATCGCTAATCAGCATTTGTACTTTTATAGTATCTGTAAGTGATCAGAACTGATCACAGTCAGATCTATAATAGTATTAGTGTCACCTTAGTTCGCCCTCCACCCAAAACGCAGAGTTTGCACGATCAGGCCTGATCGGTCGCCCACACGTGCATTCACCCACGCCTGCCCCGCCGCAGTGACACAATTGTTTTTTTTTTATCACTGCACAATCACTTTACAATCATTACAATCAGTTATGATTTTTTTTTTTTTTATCAATCGCAGCGGCTTCCGGTACTTCGCTAGCCTCCCATTTGCAAGACATGCTTGCTTTTTTCTTGGGTAATCTCAGGGAATACCCCCTAAATTTAGTTGACCAAATGGCAAGTAAGGGGTATTCTTCTGAAGAGGCCTACAGGCTTCTGACCCAGTCGGATGAGGAATGTTCACCCTGTAGAAAGCAGTGGCAGTCTGACCCAAAGTTCGGACGAGGAGGTTGAGGTCCCTGATACCACCAGGAGTACCCGGCCCTGTGTTGCTAGACCACAGGTTGCGCAGGATCCGCTTCAAAGGCAGCAGAGTGGGGCTGGCGCTGTCGGATTATGTGGTGAGGCATACACCAGCAGCGCAGCCCATCCTGGACCTATTACCAGCACTGCCGTAGAACATGGCGAAGTGGCGAGCACCAGAAGGGCAGTTGAAGCTGGTACGATGGCACGTGCATTAGTTCCCCCGTTGCAGCCACCACACAGACAGGCCCGTAGAGTCCCTGAGGTGCTGGCAAACCCTGATTGGCAGCCCCCAACTTCAGCCGCACCAGTAGTTCCCCCTTTCACCGCCCAGTCTGGAGTTCGAGTTGAGACAGCTCAGATTGGATCGGCACTGTTTTTTTTTTTAGCTGTTCTTGACAGCGGAGCTCTTGGACTTAGTCGTGGCAGAAACAAACCGTTATGCCACTCAATTTAAAGCCGCCAACCCGGGAAGCTTTTATGCCCATTCTTTCCGGTGGAAACCCGTCCAAGTTTCCCGAATTTAAAACTTTTCTGGGCCTTCTTCTCAACATGGGTCTAACAAAAAAGCATGAATTGCATTCATATTGGTCCACGAACCCAATTAATCACATGCCCATGTTCTCTGCTGCCATGTCCAGGACACGATTTGAGACCATCCTGTGTTTCCTGCACTTTAGTGACAACAGCACCTCTCGTCCCAAAGGCCACCCAGCTTTTGACCGGCTCCACAAAATTCGGCCCCTCATAGACCACTTTAACACCAAATTTGCAGATTTGTATACCCCTGAGCAAAACATTTGCATAGACGAGTCCCTTATACATTTTACCGGGCGCCTTGGCTTCATACAATACATCCCAAGCAAGCGCGCCCAGTATGGGGTCAAATTGTATAAGCTCTGTGAAAGGGCCACAGGCTATACGCACAAATTTCGAGTCTATGAGGGTAAAGATAAGACCCTGGAGCCGGTTGGTTGCCCTGACTACCTGGGAGCAATGGGAAGACAGTCTGGAACTTGGTGTCACCCTTATTTGGCAAGGTTTACCATCTTTTTGTGGCCAATTTTTACACAAGTGTGCCCCTCTTCAGGCATTTGTTTTTAGAACAGATTGGCTGCTGTTGCACCGCGCGACCTAATCGCCGGGGCTTCCCCCCAACTGCTCGTTACCACCCGTCTTGCAAGGGGGGAGAGGGCTGCCTTGTGTAACCAAGAACTGCTCGCGGTGAAATGGAGAGACAAGCGTGACCTTTACATGCTCTCCTCCATTCACGCAGACACGACAATCCAAATTGAACGAGCAACCGGAGTCATTGAAAAGCTCCTTTTGGGCCACGACTATAATTTGCTCATGGGAGGGGTGGACTTCAATGACCAGATGTTGGCTCCCTATTTACTTTCCCGCAGAACCAGATGCTGGTATAAGAAGGTGTCTGTATATTTATTTCAATTGGCTCTGTATAATAGTTTTGTTCTCTGCAGTAAGGCTGGGAGAACAAGATCCTTCCTCAAATTTCAGGAAGAGATCATCGAGAACCTCCTGTATCCAGGAGGTTCCGTGGCTCCAACCACCAGTGTAGTGAGCCGTCTACACGAGCGACATTTCCCCAATGTCGTTGCTGGTACCTGAAACCAACCGCCACCCTGAAAAAAAATGTGTCTGTAGCAGGAGTGGAATAAGGCGTGACACCCGCTATTTCTGTCCTGACTGCCCTGACCACCCTGCCCTATGCTTAGGGGAGTGTTTCCGTAAGTATTACACACAGGTACACTTAGCATAGGGATTGCGTCACACAAGACAGGAACACAGGGCTCTTAGGACCTTTTCACTCACAGCTGCTGCAAACCTCTCCTTTCACCTGGGACAAAGTGCATAATGTACTTCGCCACGTCTCTGGGCGATTTGCGCTCTGCACATTGTCCCATGGGGAAGGAGAGGTTTGTCCTATAAAGGTAAAAAAAAAAATCACCGGTAAGCAAGAAAAAGTTAATGTTCTGTTCCAAAAGTTAATGTTAATAAATTTATTGCATTGCGGCCTGTTTTTTTTTTTTTTACCTTCTAGGTGGACCAACCGATGAACCAGCTGCAGCACTGATGTGCATTCTGACAGAAACATTGCGCTGCTGTCAGATTACACAAAAGTCGGTGTATGCGGCGCTGCAAGACGAGATTTCTCCTCTGCAGTAAAAAAGATGTTTGCCAAGGCTTATGAGCTGAGGGGCGGTGTTCATATGCTTTGGCAAACACTTTGTATATAAAACAAAAATCCCGGCAATGATTTATTTATCCACATATCGATTGATGTGAATGGAGAAATCGGGTTTGCCAGGGCATACGAGCTGAGTGGGTTTCGATATTGGGCGGAGCTCCTATGTCCTGGCTGACGCCTTTCCCCTCATTTTTTTTCATCCCCATTGATCGATGCGAATGAAGAAATCTGTGCCGTTCATTTTTTCTTTCAGCGGAGGCTGAACGGAAAAAGAAAAAATCTCATTACCTGTATGCTCAATATAAGGAGAATAGCAGAAACTCCTAATGCTCTCCATACATGTAATGATTGCAGAGATCCTCAAATGCCAGGGCAGTACAAACACCCCACAAATGACCCCATTTTGGAAAGAAGACACCCCAAGGTATTCGCTGAGGGGCATATTGAGTCCATGAAAGATTGAACTTTTTGTCCAAAGTTAGCGGAAAAGGGAAAAAAAAAATCAATTTCCGCTAACTTGTGCCCAAAAAAAAAAAATCTTCTATGAACTCGCTATGCCCTTCATTGAATACCTTGGGGTGTCTTCTTTCCAAAATGGGGTCACATGTGGGGTATTTATACTGCCCTGGCATTTTAGGGGCCCTAAAGCGTGAGAAGAAGTCTGGAAACCAAATGTCTAAAAATGCCCTCCTAAAAGGAATTTGGGCCCCTTTGCCCACCTAGGCTGCAAAAAGTGTCACACATGTGGTATCGCCTTACTCGGGAGAAGTTGGGCAATGTGTTTTGGGGTATCTTTTTACATATACCCATGCTGGGTGAGAGAAATATCTCTCTAAAATGGCAACTTTGTATAAAAAAAATGGGAAAAGTTGACTTTTAGAGAGATATTTCTCTCATCCAGCATGGGTATATGTAAAAATACACCCCAAAACACATTGCCCCACTTCTTCTGAGTACAGCGATACCACATGTGTGACACTTCTTTGAACTCACTATGCCCATCAGCGAATACCTTAGGGTGTCTACTTTCCAAAATGGGGTCATTTGTGGGGTGTTTCTACTGTCTGGGCATTGTAGAACCTCAGGAAACATGACAGGTCCTCAAAGTCAGAGCTGCTTCAAAATGCGGAAATTCACATTTTTGTACCATAGTTTGTAAATGCTATAACTTTTGCGCAAACCAATAAATGTACACTTACTGCATTTCTTTTTTTATCAAAGACATGTAGAACAATAAATTTTGAGAAAAATTTATATAGAATAGTAGTTTTATTAGAAAAATTTTACAACTGAAAGTGAAAAATGACATTTTTTGGGCAAATCTGTAAATTTCGATTAATAACAAAAAAGTAAAAATGTCAGCAGCAATGAAATACCACCAAATGAAAGCTCTATTAGTGAGAAGAAAAGGAGGTAAAATTAATTTGGGTGGTAAGTTGTATGACTGAGCAATAAACTGTGTAAGGCTTCGTTCACATCACCGTTCTGGCTTTCCGTTCTCCTGCTCCGTCTAGGAGCAGGAGAACGGAAAGGACGGAAAAGGCACATAACTGACGCCAAACGGAGTCAAACTGAGCCCTTAGGACCCCATAGATTATAATGGGGTCCGTTATGTTTCCGCTCAGAAGATGATTTTTAAGCGGAGACAAAAGTCCTGCATGCGGAGACAAAAGTCCTGCATGTTCCTAAGGGGGCTAATAGTTAGTAAAAGGAAAAAAAAACAAAAAAAAAAACACACCAAAATATTAAGTATAAATGAAAAAAAATAAAGATTTGCAAAAAACAAATACACGTTATCAATAAACATTCATTTTCAGCAGATTTGTGTAGGAATTGATTTTCACAGAACATCGGTATAAATTATCGGCTATCGGCCTGAAAGTTCACTGATTATCGGTATCGGCTCTAAAAAATCATTATCGATCGATTCCCTAATAAATATTGAGTTTTGTTTGGCTGTTAACCCTTAATGTAAAGAGAAAATCTGCCAAAAAAGTGAAATTCAGAAATTTCATCTCCATTAATTGTTGTGGAACACCTATCGGGTTAACAAAGTTTGTAAAATCAGTTTTGAGGCGTGTAGTTTTTAAAATGGGGTCATTTTTGGGTGGTTTCTATTATGCAAGCCTCACAAAGTGATTTCAGACTTGAACTAGTCCTTAAAAAGTGGGTTTTGGAAATTTTCTGAAAAATTTCAAGATTTGCTTCTAAACTACTTCTAAGCCTTCTAACGCCCCAAAAAATAAAATTTCAAAATGATCCAAACAGGAAGGAGACATATGGGGAATGTAAAGTAATAACTATTTCCAACTCATCACCACGACAGCCCACAAGGAGATTGACCTCTGTAGGGGCAGGAACAGAGAGAGGGTTTAAATCCCCACCTCCCACCACCAACACCAGTGTTTCCTGTCCCTACAGAGGACAGGGGCAGAGAGAGGTCTCCCTAACCAGGGAGATCAAAATTTATGTATTTCTGACACCACCACCGGATTACCTTGGTGTCCCCCTGCCCTCCCATGGTCCCAGTACTAACGCTGGGCAGGTAGGACATAAATTGAGGTCAATTTTTTTGTCTGGGTGAGGCATGGAGGTCCAGATGTCAGCTATGCAGGATACTAGCGCAGACATCCCAGTCCTTTGTCATGTAAGTGCCTATAGGGGGCTCATATCCTTTTTTTATGCAGTACAATTCAGCTAATGGACTCTCTCTCTTCCTATGTAGGGAGAGAGAGACTCTACAGTTAAAGCTCTGGGAGGACCAAAAAGAAAGCCAGAAGATGTGCTTTATGTTCAAATAAATTGCCAGAGTCATATAAAAAAGCCTTATGTAGTGACTGTCTGGCGAAGATTCTCAGAGAGGAGCAATCATCTCTCCTGTCGGACCTAAGAGTGATTGTGAAAGAGGAGATCCAGGCAGCCAGTTCCAGTATGGTTCAGAAACCGTGCGCTGGTTTCCTTCCCCCAAAAAGACCCAGAGTACTAAGGGAGTCAGTCTGAAGAAGAGGGATTATATCTTTCAGAAGAGATGGATGAAGATCAGGGTTCATCTTATATGGCTGATGATCAGAAGAGATATATTTTTTCACAAGAAGATTTAGATCCCCTTCTGTCGGCTGTAAGGCAGACAATGTATATTTAGGAGGAAGAGCAGACTCGCTCAGTGCAGGATGAAATGTTTGGTGGGTTAAAAGCAAAGAAAAATAAGTTGTTCCCGGTGAACGGAAACTTAAATGATTTAGTGATCGACGAGTGGGCTGATGCTGATGAGAAATTATATATGCCTTGTGAATTTAAAAACAGATTGCTGTTCAACCCTGAGGATACAAAACTGTGGGATGTGGTCCCTAAGGTGGATATCCAGGTAACAAAAGTGGTTAGGAGAACCACACTACCATTTGAAGATTCAGCCCAATTAAAAGAGCCAATGGATAGGAAGATTGACAGATTACTCAAAAGAGCATGGGAGGTTTCAGCCAATACTATCAATACTAACATTGCTGCTACCTCTGTACGTTCCTCAAACTACAAGTAACTAAAAGCGGTTTGGGAGTCCCTGAAAGCCTCGGAACATCTCCTCACAGGCCATCATGTCAGAGTATTATCGGACAATATAACGACAGTCTGTTACATAAAAAGACAAGGAGGGACAAAAAAACCTCAACTTCAGTGGTTAGCGAATCTCATCTTCAAGTGGGCAGAAAAGAAGGTCTTGTCCATTGCAGCCACACACCTGAAGGGGTCTCTCAACTCCACAGCGGACTTCCTCAGTCGACACAGTGTCGAACCAGGGGAGTGGAAATTAAACAAAGAAGTATTCCAGATGATTTGTCAGGAATGGGGGAAACCTCAAGTGGATTTATTTGTGTCCAGCAGAAATACTCAGCTGGACTATTTCTTCTCGCTAGACCCAAGAAGGAGACCACTAGCAGTAGATGCCCTTTCCCAGAAGTGGGACATGAGTCTAGCTTACGCCTTTCCTCCACTTCCCCTCATACCTTTAATCCTGAAGAAGCTGAGAGTAAGTTCAACGACTCTGATTTTGGTGGCACCAGCTTGGCCCAAGAGAGCCTGGTTTTCAGTTCTAAAGATCATGTCCAACAGAGAACCGATGACCCTTCCAAAAAGACAGGATCTCCTGTCACAAGGACCGCTTTTTCATCCAAATATGGACAAACTGAATCTTACAGCCTTGATCCTGAAAGGCAGACCTTAAGAATCAAGGGGCTTTCAGATAAGGTAATCTCAACTCTACAAGGCCGCCGCAAACTCGTCACGAGAGCTATATATAATAAAATATGAGAGCAAGAGCTAACACTCGCTTCATTTTGTTCCTCTCCCAAAAATATACAGGAGAAGAGATTCCAGTGTCTGGATGTTAGAAGAACAATTCTAGCCTATCTTTGCAGGACAAGTACTTGGAGAAGATCAAGTAATTTATTCATCCAATTTGGTGGGAAGAATAGAGGCCTGAAAGCTTCAAAACAGACGTTGGCACAGTGGATTAAAGACCCCATTAAAGAAACATACAGACTTCAGGAGAAGACCTGTCCTTTAAACTTGAAGGTGCATTCTACTAGAGCCATGGCAACTTCCTGGGCAGAGAAGGCAGATGCTACAATTGACCAGATTAGCAGGGTTGCAACCTGGTCTAACTTCCTGACTTTTGCCAGACATTACAGACTAGATGTGCTGGCCTGCCAGGACTTGGCTTTCAGGCGGAAAGTCCTTCAGGCAGTACTCCAGCCCCCCCCCCAGGAGATTAAGTTGTTAGTTCTCCATGGGTGCTGTCATGGAGGGACGTCCTGGAAATACTGGTTTAGTTTACCGGTAAATCCTTTTCCAGGAGTCCGCGACGACATGACAGTGTGAATGTAACATTGTTATTAATAAAAGGTGTTGGATCCTATCCGGTGTAGTAATTTGGAAAAACAGTGGAGTGTGGGAGGGGAGGGTGCCTTTTAAGGCTACTTTCACACCTGCGTTAGGTGCGGATCCGTCCGGTATCTGCACAGACGGATCCGCACCTATAATGCAAACGCTTAGATCCGTTCAGAACGGATCCGTTTGCATTACCATGAGAAAAAAAAAAAAGAACAGTTTTGAGGGGTGGTTCATGATAATGGGGGACGGATCCGTTTGAAAATTGAGCCATATTGTGTCAACTTCAAACGGATCCATCCCCATTGACTTACATTGTAAGTCTGGACGGATCCGTTTGCCTCCGCACGGCCAGGCGGACACCCAGAACGCTGCAAACAGCGTTTAGGTGTCCGCCTGCTGAGCGGAGCGGAGGACAAACGGTGCCAGACTGATGCATTCTGAGCGGATCCGCATCCACTCAGAATGCATTAGGGCTTGACGGATCCGTTCGGGGCCGCTTGTGAGAGCCTTCAAACGGAACTCACAAGCGGAGCCCCGAACGCTAGTGTGAAAGTAGCATAATCTCTCTCGCTTCCTGTCCCTACACAGACCAATAGGACAACCTCCATGGGTGCTGTCATTTCGGACTCCTCCTGGAAAAAAAATTACTGGTAAACTAAACCAGTATTTTCTTCCCCTGCTAAAGTCTGCCACCGCATTTACGGCGGATGCATCGGCAGAATCCGTAAGATTCGCCGCCAAGGATTCCGGCCTATCCAATGCGGCCTGCCTTGCCTTGTGGATGAAGTGCTGGTCGGGGGATAAGACCTCAAAAAAGTTGTGCTCCATCCCCTTCTCGGGGGAGTACGTCTTTGGCCCTGTGTTAGACCGCATTTTAGAAAAGGCGGCAGACAAGAAAAAGGGTTTCCCCGAAGAACGATCCTATAAAATGAAATTTCCCTTTCGAGCCTTTGCTAGTCAGGGTAGGCCTTACAGAGATAAAGGGAAGTTGGGTCGCTGGAGCTACCCCAAAAGAGGCAAGGGAAGGGGTACTCCCCTCCCCTCCTCCCAGAGTAAATCTAGTGACAGTGACGCCAGAGTCGGGGGGGGGGGGGGGGGAACTGAAGAATTTTCTAGCCTCGTGGGAATCCATCACCCTGAACCCTTGGGCCCGGGAGATCATGAGGTCCGGCTACCAAATAGAATTTTCTTCATCTCCCCCAGACCGTTTCATTGTCACCAGTCCCGGCTTATCCACTGTACACAAGAGAATCCTGCAAGGAGTCCAGAGCCTTCTAGAGATGGGCGTAGTCCCATTGACACAGCAAGGGCAGGGGTTCTATTCAAACCTCTTCTTAGTGCAAAAGAAAGGAGGCTCATTTCGCACCATCATAAACTTAAAGACCCTAAACAAATTCATAGTCTATCGGAAATTCAGGATGGAGTCCCTAAAATCTCTGAAACCACTAATGAAGAAACGCTCTGATGTGTAAATAGACCTAAGGGATGCTTACTATCACGTCCCGATCCATCCAAATTCCCAGAAATTTCTGAGATTCGCAATTCGAGATCGCAAAGGCTCAATCCTTCACTTTCAATTTACGGCTCTTCCCTTTGGGATATCATCTGCTCCCAGAGTCTTCACAAACCTCGTGGTCGAGATGGTGGCTTCCCTGAGGCACCGAGGCCTGGTGATCGTACCGTACTTGGACGACTTCCTCATGATTGGAGACTCCGAAAGCCAGCTCAAAGCAGATCTAGACACCTTCCTGTCGTTCATACGGAATCTAGGTTGGTTAATAAACTTGCAGAAATCAAATCTACACCCATGCAGTACGATTCAGTTTCTGGGGGTCATTCTGGATTCCCAGGTTCAACGTACATTCCTCCCATTGGACAAAATCAGGAACCTTCATTTAAAAATCCGACGGTTTCATAGCAGAAGGTCCTGCACCATGAGCCTTCTAGAACTTCTCTCGTCCTGCATACCCTCTGTACCCTGGTGCCAGTCGCACTTCCGAACCCTCCAAGCCTGGGGTTCTCAGAGTCTGAAACAGACAGCAGAGCTCCTTGAATCACAGGGTGTCCATCCCTCTATTAGTGAAGACCTCCCTAGACTGGTGGGCGAGCTTGAACAACCTCTCCTTTTGGAGTTCCCTGGGAGAAAGCTCCTTACATTCAGATCCTAACAGACACAAGTGAAAGAAGATGGGGAGCGTTACTTTCAAGGTACCTGGATGCCACAACTTGTTCTCAATCCTCTAACTTCAGAGAGCTGAAGGCGGTTTTGAAATCGTTAAAGGCAGCGCAAGATCTCCTCCAAGGCCTACACGTAAAAGTCCTTTCCGAAAACACGACTACAGTAG
This sequence comes from Bufo gargarizans, assembly GCF_014858855.1. Classification (NCBI taxonomy): domain Eukaryota; kingdom Metazoa; phylum Chordata; class Amphibia; order Anura; family Bufonidae; genus Bufo; species Bufo gargarizans. The sequence goes on along the minus strand of NC_058085.1, from coordinate 228,014,808 downwards.
CGTACCTTTCTCATCAAGATGGAAAAAGATCGGGAAAACTGATGTACATATCAGAAAAATGTTTCAATTGGGCAGAGTTCCACGTAAAATCCATCTCCACGATTCACCTGAAGGGTGCTCTGAACATAGAGGCAGACTACCTCAGTCGAGAACTAATAGACCACCCCGAATAGTCTCTGAATCAGGACACTTTTTTTTTAATGCTGATAGACAGATGGGGCACCCCTCAAATAGATCTGTTCGCCTCAACGAATAATGCGAAGGTACCAACATTCTGCTCCCTAGGTTCACGGGACAATCCTTGGGCACTGGACGCATTCACGATACAATGGAATTGGAACCTCTGCTACGCATTTCCTCCACTGCCTCTAATTCCCAAAATAATCCAGAAGTTTAGCCGGGAAGATACAACTCTTATCCTAATAGCCCCTTACTGGCCGAAAAGAAAAAACCTCTCGGTAGAAACCCTGTGGCCTCTTCCATCTAGAAGGAATCTCCTTCATCAGGGGCCAATCCTACACCACAACCCGAACTTTCTAAAATTGACAGCCTGGATCCTGAGGTCCAGATGCTAAAATCACAGGGCCACTCCGATCGAGTAATATTTACTCTGAAGGAGAGTAGAAAGGTCACCTATTCTATCTAATTCAAAATTTGGAAAAGGTTTTGTTCCTGGATTGGGAACCCAGTCCTGAATTCTGAACCTCCTAATATTTAAAGAATCCTAGAATTTCTCCAGCAAGGTCTTGAACTAGGTCTTAGACCTTCCACCCTCAAAGTACAGATCTCAGCCCTTGCTTGCTACTTCGACCGAGACCTAGCTAACCACCGATGGGTTAGAAGATTCATGTAAGCAGCCTCATGCCTCCGTCCTTCTCTAAAGTCCTGCACCCCTACTTGGGACCTAAATGTTGTACTCGCAGGCCTGACACTCGCCCCTTTCGAGCCTCTACTCGATTGTTCTATTAAACACCTATCTCTAAAGACCGCTTTCCTTATAGCTATTACATCCGCAAGGAGGCTGGGCGAGATACAAGCCTTATCCATACGGGAACCATATCTCCGTATTACTGATGATCGAATCATACTCCGATTAGACCCAGGTTTTCTCCCTAAAATCATGTCTGATTTCCATCGTAACCAGGAAATAATCTTACTTTCCTTCTGTAACTCCCTCTAACAGTAAAGAATCCAACTTCCATTCTCTAGATGTTAGGCGTTCACTTTAAAGGTACTTCGAGATTACAAAAGATTTCTGGAGATCTGATAACCTTTTAGTCCTCTTCTCAGGTAAGAGTAAAGGTCTGAAGTCCTCCAGGTCCTCTCTGGCTCGATAGATTAAGGAGACCATCTCCCTTTGCTATGAGATCTAGGGCCTTCCCTGCCCCTCTAATCTAAGTGCCCATTCGACTAGAGCCATGTCCTTCCCAGGCTGAAAGGGCCGGAGTTTCTCTAGAGGACATCTGCAAAGCTGCTACGTGGTCTAGCATACATACCTTTATGAGACACTATAGACTAGACTAGACTTTTCCAGTAGCTCAGACTTGTCTTTTGGACGTAAGGTCCTTCAGGCATTCCCCTCCCCCTCCCCTAAATTTATAATTTTGTATATCTCCTTGTGGGTCGTATATCTCACAACGACGGCCCTACTATAGTCCCTACCCTAATTTTTGCTTTATGTTTGGGAGGTTAAGAATTAATATCCTCTTGAGTTGTTGTTTATCCACCACTTTTTATGTCTCTGTAATTTTGGACACACTGGCATTGGTGGTGGGAGGAGATTTAAACCCTCTCTCTGTTCCTGCCCCTACAGAGGTCAGGGGTCAATCTCCTCGTGGGCCGTCGTGGTGATTTCATGGAAACTGAATTACCGGTAAGTCTAATTCCGGCTTTTTGGAGTTATTACTGTCCTTATAAAAGTAGAGAAATTGAAATTTCGAAATTAGCAAATTTCTTAACATTTTTAGTAAATTTGGTATTTTTTTTATAAATTAAAAATGAAATATTTTGACTCAATTTTACCACTGTCCTGAAGTACAATATGGGACGAGAAAACAATCTCGGAATAGCTTGGATAAGTAAAAGCGTTTTAAAGTTATTACCACATAAAGTGACACATGTCAGATTTGCAAAAAATAACCTTAACAGGAAGATGAAAACTGTCCCGAGTCTGAAAGGGTTAAAGGTCATGTGCACCCTTTTGGGATCAGTTTATGTTTATTTTTTTTATTGCATTGTACTCATTGTGAGGTAAAAATAATAAATTTGGTCTTTATTAAAAATATGGAACCCTTTTCTCTGTATATGGCTATCATGCTCTAGCAGGAGGATCTGAATTCTCTCCTTCACCCAGCTTACTTGATGGGCTCCTTATCTCTGCTCTGACATTATAAACACTCATTAATACTCAGTTCTTATCTTGCTGATAAGAATGTGGCTTAAAAGGGTATTCCCATCACAATGATCACTGTTTAATCTTGTAATGACGTGACAGTGATCCGTTTTGTAATTATAATGTATTACCCAATTCCCACCGTTCTTGAGAAAATTGTTCCCCTCCTACCTCATTGTTGGCATTCTGTATCCCATAGTTAAGGCCACCTCTCACCTGCCGAATGCAGGGGCTGCGCATGCGCAGATGATCTTTATTACGTGCCGTGCCTAAAGCAGAGCCGCGCATGCTCTGTTTTCAGCCTAGACTTCGGAGACTGAGTGGAGAGAAAGAGAGGATGTGCTGGAGAGTTATCGGAGGACCGGGACAACAGCGAAATAGGGGAGTATAATTATTTTGATAAATAAATGAACCACCAAATCTACTAACGATGACAATAAAGGGGGTTCCTCTGGAATTTAGGAGGAACTCCATTATTGAATGGAGGCACACATGGGACAACAATATGGAGTGAAGGGACACAAGGGATGCCATTGTTAAATGTAGGGACTCAGAGGGAATGACAATCAGAAGTGGAGGGACACAGGGGAGGCCATTATTGGAGGGACACAGAGGGGATGACATTATTGAATGGAGGGACACAGAGGGGATGACATTCAGAAGTGGAGGGACACAGGGGACCCCATTGTGGAATGGAGGAACACAGAGGGGATGACATTTAGAAGTGGAGTGACACAGGGAAGGACATTACTGTAGGGACGCAGAGGGGATGACATTACTGAATGGAGTGACACAGAGGGGATGACATTGAATGGAGGGACACAGAGGGGATGACATTCTGAAGTGGAGGGACACAGGGGACGCCATTGTAGAATGTAAATCTGTTCAGGCTCAGTGCTGGTGGGAGAGAGAAATAGACAGATGTAGCAGAGCTGTATATGAGAAGGTTCAGACACTGTGCTAGTGGGGTAGTGGAAGACAGATGTAGTAGAGCTGTATATGAAGTGATTCAAACACAGTTGTTATTGTGCAGTGGAGGTCAGATGTAGCAGAGCAGTATATAGAGTGGTTCAGGGAAGAGCGATGTAGCAGAGCTGTATATAGAGAAGTTCAGGGAAGACCGATGTAGCAGAGACCTGTATATAAAGCTGTTTAGCCTCAGTGCTGGTGGGAGAGATGCATAGACAGATGTAGCAGAGCTGGATATAAAGCTGTTCAGCCTCGGGTCTGGTGGGAGCGAGAAATAGAGAGATGAAGTAGAGCTGTATATAAATCTTTTCAAATACAGTGCTAGTGGGGAAGTGGAATAAAGATGTAGCAGAGCTGAGCAGGAAGCCATTCGGCCAAAGTGATGTTAGGGGACTGGTGAAGACAGATGTAGCAGAGCTGTATATACATCTATACAGATACATGGTCTAAGGTTTATACATGTAACGGATCTCCTGGCACTCCGTCGATGGATGCTCCTAGTGCTCCCCGAGGGCTCCAAGCACTCAACTTACAACATTTCAGATGACCCACTAACCCAGGAGGTCAAATTTAATATTCCAATAGTCTGCTGACTAATTTCCTGTTTCTGGTCTTATAATTAAAATATAACCTTTATTTTCCTTTATTGAAAAATTAAAGTACTGCGGAATATAGTAGCGCTATACAAGTGCGTGAAATAAATAAATAATACTATATGGGGATCAGTCTCCGTACAGCATTAGGCCTCTTGCAATCGATCGTATGGCTTTTTCAGTGTCAATATTCCAATAGTCTGCTGACTATAATTTCCTGTTTCTGGTCTTATAATTAAAATATAACCTTTATTTTCCTTTTATTAAACACTATATTCCACACAAAAAAACACTCTTGTTAAAATGTATATGGAGGGCTTGGACCTGTGGGCTCAGTGTCTGTATTATTCTGATTAGTCAGGAGGACATCCTCTCTATATTTAGTCTGTGTAATTACACTTCAGTGCCTGTAGGTGTCAGCTGACACCAGGCACATAATCAATCACGCCGCACTTTGTAACAAATGTTGCGTGCTAGGCTATGTCTTTGTTATATTTTCCCTCACTGACAATTTCACAGTGGCTGTATTACTTATATTCTTCTGATCTGGCCCTCATAAAGGTTCGGCGTCTTCAGATCGCCTCTCCCTAATCCATTCTAAGCCCTACCATTATTATTAAAATGTTAAAGACACAGCTCCCCCAACATGTTTCACAGCGAACGCGGCGTCTTCAGGGGGGTGGAGCTACTATCAACACGAGTGCTTTCCATCTGCGTTTTTTTTTTTTTTTTTTTTTTTTTTTTTATGTCAAAGGGGTGGGTCTCATTTGGGAGCCACCTATCGCATTGCAATCTCGTGTTGATTGATGTCCTCTAACGGCCAATCACATACTTTCAGGGTGGGCTCTGCGCTTGCGTCTGGTGTCACTCCCTGCTACGTCCCTAAGCTCAAGGAAAATAAAGGTTATATTTTAATTATAAGACCAGAAACAGGAAATTATAGTCAGCAGACTATTGGAATATTGAAGCACTCAACTTAACACCATAACCACCACAGACCCCACGAACCGCCGCAGCTTGGTTGGGGTCTCTTACAGGAGCTTATACTCAGGGGAGTATTGTGATATAGCAATCCCCATGAATGTAGTTATCCCATTCCCCAAACATGAGCCAAAACTTCATGAAGGGGTAAAGCAGGGACTCTTTATTTGAACACACAAGCATTGATTTATACACATCTTCCAACAAGGTTACCACAGGGTTTTGTAAAGACAGTCAATAACCACGTACAATACACTCAGACACTCCCACACAAAATCCTCCCCTCTGCCTGTGATACAATTACCTCACACTGGGTTGATGCAATCCTCACAGGCAGGAATATACACAATGTCTTCTGTCCTGGAGACAACCGAGACAATTCAATTATCTCTCAGGACAAAGGGACATCGCCAATACACACAGAGAGACAATGGAACAGACCTCACTACTCAACGTATACAATGTCCCACCCTTTACAATACACATAGACATTTAACATCCCAAAATGGCACAAATTAGACCAGGGGTTCAAGTTAGTACAAGTCCTTTGTGAACAAAGGAGGCCTGGCTGATGAGAGGGCCCATAATCCTGGGGCAAGAAGCTGGTAGCCAGTCCCCTCCAAAACCCAGTGGCGAGGTTGGATTCGCCACAATACACAACTGTGGTTCAGCTCTAATGGAAACAACTTGGTGCCGGTCGGTGGGGGTTAGTCATGTTTTATGGGAGTCAAAAGCAAAGATTATAAGTCTACTAGCTAACATGCTTTTGGGCTAATGTATAATATGGAATCATTGTTTTTGCTGCACAGAATGGGTTTGTAAAAGATAAGACAGAGATTTTGTGTGTAAGGGTCCATTTACACGTCCGTAGTGCATTGCGGATCCGCAATACACCTGGCTGGCACCCCCATAGAAATGCCTATTCTTGTCCGCAATTGCGGACAAGAATAGGACAGGCTCTATTTTTTTCCGAAGCTGACCGGAAGATTGGGTCCGCGCTCCGGAAATGCGGATGCGGAGAGCACATAGTGTGTTCTTCACATCCATTCAGTCCCCATAGAGAATGAATGGGTCTGCACCTATTCCGCACAATTGCCGAACGGGTGCGGACAACACTTGCGGACGTGTGAATGGAGCCTAAAACTGTATTAGACTGCAGGACAGCCACATTTAACTGTCTTCGCTCACTTCCCATGGCTCTCTGAGTGATGATTCCCCAGCAGGGGGGATTGGCTTCAAAGACACTGCAGGCTTCCAGACTGATGACTCATACTATCAACATGAATGAGCACTCAAGGACTGAGTTCTCAGTGTGATGTCATACAGAGGTGTGGCAGGCCTTCACTCAAACTGCCTAAGCCCGCCCAGCATTAGAAGCAGGGAACCGGGAAGTGAACAGCAAAGCTGGCTGCAGGTGAGGATGAAATAGCAAGATGGGGAAAACCCATTTAAAGGGGTTCTCCTGGAATCAAGAAAATGAAAAGACTTAAATATTACTTTATTATAAAAATATTCCCAAATACCTTTCATTAGTTATAATGGCTTGTTTTGTCTAGGGAGCACTCATTAGGAGAAATAAAATGGTTGCCATCCTATTAGTACACACAAAACCTTTCCTAATCACACAACAGGACAAGTTACTTCACAGCACTGAGCTGCATCATTCTCCTCTCTGCTCTACTTGTCGGGATTATGATCCTGAATACAGATAAGACCCATAGCTGAATCTTTGTAGGAATGGAGTTTGAGGAGACATGACGAACAGAGAGAATGGTGGGGATGTGGCTAATGAGCAGCAGCACCTGTATGCAGTTCCCATTACCAAGGCACCACATTACCACAGTCTGTCCTGTCCATCCTCCCTGTACTTCATGTCCCCTCATGAACTCCATTCCCACAGAGATTCAGTTGAAGATCTTATCAGCTGTATTCAGGATCATAATACATGACAAGTAGGAGAGGATGAGACAGCTCTTTGGCTCAGTGTTCTGAAGTAACTTGTCCTGCTGTTTGTTTAGTACAGGTTTTGTGTATACTCATAGGACGGCAGCCATTTTATGATTGATTCCGTATGCAAACGAGCCATTATAATTAATGAAATGTATTTGGAAATATATTTGTAATAAAATAATATTTAATTATTTTCATTTTCTTAATTCCCAGAGAACCCCTTTTAAAGCTGTATTACACAGCCACATGTGGCAAACGATTGTCAGAAGGAAAGTATAAGGATAGCTATTACATGCAGCGATCTCCTTTGCATCATAGCATAGAATTCGCTCATCCCTATCTCTTGTCCTCATGCTGTATAGTGGTTTGTAGTGGCAGATCGTTATTAGACACCACAATCTGCAAACGATCATTTTTGAACGTGTCAAAAGATTTGGATTACCTGATGATCATTGGGCAATTAGTGGCAGTATAAGACTACTGGATGATCGCTAACGCTCGTTTATGCGAACGCTCGTTAAAAATTATCTGCCTAAAAATCATCTAGTGTCATATAAAATAATAATATATTAATAAGTCAAGATGAGACACAGTCCCGACCACCATCCGGCCGGGAAACAGTGGAGCGCTCCGGCACACTGTTGTTTTTAATAGCTCTCATTGCCATGCATGAGAGTTATCAAAATAGCCTAGCAAAGCAAGGTATGCTGTTTCCCTATGACTAAGTAATGGCAAGATGAGACAATCCCTTTAAAATAAGTTTTTATGACCCCTTAGTAAATTAAAGATAAGCTTTATCAGTTGACTGGCACAAAGTGAAAGTAAAAAGGACAATTGAAACAGCACACATTTTACCCTTTGTGACAGAACGGCTTAATATTTTTAATAAAGACCAATAGAAAAAAAGATTTTTAGCCCAAAATGAGTCAAATGCAATTATAATTTTTTTTTTGTTTTAACCTCTGAAGGTGTACATAGCCATTAAGGGCTTAAGGTAAAATAACGTTTTGTGTATAGTTTCAATTCATTTGATTCAAAGGGGATGTCCGGGACTGCTGGAAATAGCCAAGTGTATGCTTGATGTGCCACTCCATCAGGACAATTATATGGGACCCCCGTTCTCTGGATCAGTGGGCGTCCCAGTTATAACCTATCCTGTCCTAGTTCCTTTTAGTAACCAGAATACCCCACTTGGGCATAAGTGGGGTATGTATTTTCTTATTTGTATTAATGATCACCACCCTACTATTGCAGTTAACCCTCTCATACTAGAGGTATAATTTATCAGCATATAAATATCAGTTCATGCACATGTTTCTGTTCCATATTTTTTTTTTATATTTTTTTTTGCAGCCCGTATGCGGAACCATTCACAAAAAAAAATATATATATTACTCCGTGTGCATTCCATTTCCATATGTCCGTAAGTCCGTTCCACAAAAAAATAGAACATGTCCTATTCTTGTCTGTTTTGCGGACCAGAACAAGCATTGTTATAAGGGATCAGCCAAAAAACGGATGTTGCAGAGATGTCATCTGTTTTTTTTTTTTTTTGTTAGTTTTTTTACAATCGTGTACATGAGCTCAAATAAGACAATACAGTGTTACCCAGACATATGGCAGACTAGTTTGACTTAGAAGAATGCCTTCAATCCGGGCGATAAAAACCATTCTCTTTACTCCGCTAGTGCCACTAATAGCTGGTATTGTATACCAACCAGCAGAATTTATTTTGCTTCCATTCCCCCCCCCCCAGAAACCTATTTTAAAACATCTGGTTAGGTCAGTTGACTCAAGGTTAGGCACCTCACAGTTGGGAGAGCATTGATTTTGATTTTATTTAAAGGGGGCTCTGTCACTACAGCACATTGCGTTTATTATGTTGAGAAAGTTAATACAAGGCACTACTAATGTATTGTGATTGGCCATATTGCCTCCTTTGTTGGCTTGTTTCAATTTTCCATCACATTAAACACCTCTTGTTTCCATGGTTACAACCACCCTGCTATGCTTATGTGAGCTCCCATGGTCTCAGCCAACAGAGGCCGGTGCTTTTTTTCCTATAGTGTGCAAAGATGGCCATCGCTGCTGAATTGCAGGGTGGTCGTAACAGTGGAAACGAGCAGTGATGGAAAAATGAATACAGCCAGCAAGGAAAGCAATATGGATAATAACAATACATTAGTAAGTGACTTGTATTCACTTTCTCTACATGATAATTGCCACTTGCTGAGGTGACACAACACCTTTTAGGGCTCTTTCACACTTGCGTTGTCCGGATCCGTCGTGTACTCCATTTGCCGGAATTACACGCCGGATCGGGAAAAACGCAAGTGAACTGAAAGCATTTGAAGACGGATCCGTCTTCAAAATGCGTTCAGTGTTACTATGGCAGCCAGGACGCTATTAAAGTTCTGGTTGCCATAGTAGTAGTGGGGAGCAGTATACTTACCGTCCGTGCGGCTCCCGTGGCGCTCCAGAATGACGTCAGACCGCCCCATGCGCATGGATGACGTGTCCATGCGATCACGTCATCCATGCGCGTGGGGCGCCCTGACGTCACTCTGGAGCCCCCCAGGAGCTGCACGGACGGTAAGTATACTGCTCCCCACTACACTTTACCATGGCTGCCATGGTAACCATTCAGAAAAACTAAACGTCGGATCCGGCAATGCGCCGAAACGACGTTTAGCTTAAGGCCGGATCCGGATTAATGCCTTTCAATGGGCATTAATTCCGGATCCGTCCTTGCGGCAAGTGTTCAGGATTTTTGGCCGGAGCAAAAAGCGCAGCATGCTGCGGTATTTTCTCCGGCCAAAAAACGGTCCGGTCCGGAACTGAAGACATCCTGATGCATCCTGAATGGATTTCTCTCCATTCAGAATGCATTGGGATAATCCTGATCAGGATTTTTCCGGCATAGAGCCCCGACGACGGAACTCTATGCCGGAAAAGAACAACGCAAGTGTGAAAGAGCCCTAAAACATTTTTTTTATCCAGCAGTTCTGATTATGTTGGAGCCATGTAATAATCTAAGTAATAATTTTAATACTTCTTTGTCCTACATTAGAGTATGTAAATGCTCGAGAAGAAGAAACAAACTTGAAGTCTGTGACTGACCGGGCAGCCCAAACTTTGCTTTGGACAGAGCTGATCAGAGGTGGGACATAGTGAATAAGGAATAATCTAGTGCTTTCTTTTGCAGTTGCATTCTTCACTTCTTACCCTTCTTGTCTTGTCAGGCCTTGGAATGACCTTAAGCTACTTGTTTCGGGAGCCAGCCACTATCAATTACCCTTTTGAGAAGGGCCCATTGAGCCCACGGTTCCGTGGTGAGCATGCATTACGCAGATACCCATCTGGAGAGGAGCGTTGTATTGCATGTAAGCTGTGTGAAGCCATCTGTCCTGCCCAGGTAAAGAGGATATAGTTTTTAAGGGGTTGTCACTTAAGCAAATAGCATTTATTGTGTAGAAAAAGTTACTACAAGCTTTATTCCCATATTGCTTCCTGCTGGCTGGATTCATTTTTCCACCACATTATACACTGTTCATTTCCATGGTTGCGACCACCCTGCAATCCAGCAGTAGTGGCCGTGCTTGCACACTATAGGAAAAGGCATCAGCCTACGTGAGCTCCCGCGGTCCTGGCCACCAGAGAAGCCAGCATTTTTTCCTATAGTGTGCATGCACAGCCACCGCTGATGGATTACAGGTTGGTCGTACCCATGAAAACAAGCAGTTTATAATGTGATGGAAAAATTAATTCAGCCAGCAAAGGAAGCAATATGGATAATAACAATACATTAGTAAGTGGCTTGTATTAACTTTCTCTACATAATTAACCCCACTTGCTGAAGTGACACAACCCATTTAAACTACAAATCCATCTGTGTACCCTGTACAAGAGAGTTTTTCAGTAACACCCCACTAATGATGTATGTTTCTTACTCTGTTTTATGACATGCATTACTTTTATTTCTCAGTCTCTGTAGCTTAAAAATTAGTTCTCCTTGATTTTAATTTAAATGTTCTGCCCAGCCAGCAGGACTTGTTAAAAGACTCATACTTATCAGTTCCCTACCGCTAACTTATGGCTCCCAGGCTGTCTGCACTGCACTCCTGGTCCCTTTCCGTCAGCATCCTTATGGATGGAGAAACGTGGGTTGTTGCAGCCGATGACCTCAGTGATGAAGTGTCCCCAATCTACACTGCTGGGTTTCGTGTTATTTGAGGACACATTACTCTGCCTGTGGGGATGTTGACAAATACTGACCAGAACAGCACTGCAGACAGCCAGGGAGCCGGAACTGATTGGCTTGGAGCAAATAAGTATATTTATCTTCACAGATCCCACTGCTGGCTTGGGGGGGGGGGGGGGGGTATTTAAAAAATAAAATAAAAATTCCACACAATCCCTTTAAAGGGCGCTGTGAGAAACCGTTTTCAGGTGTCCTATTAAGGAATTCTGAGCACTATCTGCCGCCGGCAAGCAATGATTTTTTAAACCTGCTGAAAGATTCTGATTTGCGCTGTGAACGAGCGTTTGTTTGTTCATCGGGTAATCGGTGGCACCTTTACACAGGTAGGTCATCGCTAACAAGCATTCCTACGAACACTTTTTAACGATGGTTGGCCGTTTTACACATACAGCCATCTCCTTAACTCTAGACTGCACACTGTTACATAGTAACACAGTTTATAGGGCCGAAAAAAAGATCTGTCCGTCCAGTTCGGCCTGTTATTCTGCAAGTTGATCCAGAGGAAGGCAAAAAAAAAATCTGTGAGGTAGAAGCCAATTTTCCCCACATAAGGGGAAAAAATTCCTTCATGACTCCAATCAGGCAATCAGAATAACTCCCTGGAACAACGACCCCTCTCTACTAGCCATAGCCTGTAATATTATTACGCTCCAGAAATACATCCAAGCCCCTCTTGAACTCTTTTAGTGAACTCACCATCACCATCTCTTCAGACAGAGAGTTCTCTAGTCTCACTGCTCTTACCGTAAAGAATCCTCTTCTATGTTTGTGTACGACCCTTCTTTCCTCCAGACGCAGAGGATGTCCCCTCGTCACAGTTACAGTCCTGGGCATAAATAGATAACGGGAGAGATCTCTGTACTGACCACTGATATATTTATACTTAGTTATTAGATTTCCCCTCAGTCGTCATTTTTCTAAAGTGAATAACCCTAATTTCGATCATCTTTCAGGTTACTGTAGTAGACCCATTCCAGGTATTTTTTTAGTTGCCCTTCTCTGAACCCTCTCCAGCTCTGCTATGTCTGCCTTGTTCACAGGAGCCCTTTAAAGAAGTTTTTTTCCCCCATGATCCAATATATTATATGGTAAATTTAATGGTGGCATTAAAATATAGCTTGTCCCATGAAAAGTAAGGCAGGGAAGAAAAAAACTAACTGGAGAAAATGGATTACGGCACCAAGGGGTTAAAGGCTTCATAATGCAATACACTCCAAATGGCACAAATGTGTTTTATGTGCTATCCTATCCTCTGACTTTAACCCCTTAACGCCCAGCGCCGTACATGTACCCCCTGCTGTATTCGCCGGCATCGGTGAAATCACCGATGCCGCCACATTAACCCTTGCACTGCCATGAGATGTGTGCGGCGTGCCTTCCGGGAGAGCCTGTGAGATCGAGCCCCCCCCTTGTAAAGGGGATCAGACCCCCAGAAGTTGTGGGGAAAGAAATTTAAAGTTTCAAGTTAAAAGAAAAAAGGGTCCCTTTCCCAAAATAAAGTAAACAAAAATTAGGAGAAAAAAAAAAGGTACACATATTAGGTTTAGCTGCGTCCGGCTCTATAAATATATCACATGACCTAACCCCTCAGGTGAAAACCGTCCAAAAAATAAATAAAAACTGTTTTTTTTTTGTCACCTTAAACCGCTAAAAGTGCAACACCAAGCGATTGTGTTAAATGTAAAAAATAAAATAAAAATTTAGATATTAGTTATTGCCGCGTCCGTAACAACCTGCTCTATAAAAAATACCACATGACCTAACCCCTCAGGTGAACGCCTTAAAAAATAAATAAAAGAAAAACACTGTACAAAAAGCAATTTTTTTGGTCACCTTACATCACAAACGGTGTAATACCAAGCGACCAAAAAGTCATATGCACCCCAAAATAGTGCCAATCAAACTGTCATCTCATCCCGCAAAAAATTATACCCTAGCTAAGAAAATCACCCAAAAACTATGGCTCTCAGAATATAGAGACCCTAAAACATGCAGGGCTCCAGATGGCGACCAAAATGGACTGCTAAATGGCGACAAGACTTTGTAGTCTTGTCGCCATTTGCGCCTAGACCCTCCGCTTGCTGCTCTGCCTCTAAGAAAAAAAAGGCTTTCATCCAGCAGACAGACATACGCTGCAGACGTCTGCTGGGTGAAGATCCGCCCCTTAGATTACCCGGCATAGAGGGTGGGCGTGGCTTGGGTTGCCGCATCTTGTGCTCCCACTTCCAGCAGTCTGGCAAGTTTTGGAGTTGAGTCTGTGCTGTGGCGCTGAGCTGCTGGAGACATTTCAACTAGGGCCGCACAGTCCACGGCTGATAACACGAGGCAAGTCACCCGTATTCAGATTTATTAGTGTGTTTTATAGGACTGGGTCCTTATGGGGTCACAAGGAGAAGGCAGAGATCCGTAAGAACAAGTATAAGCACCGGCTGTGCTGCTTTAACACTCGCTGTCCTGGTCTGCATAGCGCTGCCGGGGTCGCATAGCATTATATTGATTTATGATGCTATGTAACCCTTAGAGGTCTGGAATGTACTGGATAACACTGACCTAATGCGGTCAGTGTTATCCAATACATTCCAGAACTGTAAGGGTTACATAGCATCATAAATCAATATAATGCTATGCTACGCCAGCAGTACAGAGCTCCTGCAGGCACACTGGTTTGAAACCAGCGTAATCCTATCAATGCACAGACTGGTAACCATTTCTGATCATAAATCATATAATCTATTCCCCTTATTTCACAAGACCAGTATTCACTTCCACATAGGGAATAGCAATCAGCTGTCAACCTTCCCGTCAGTCCGTGTTACTGCTGGCAGAATGATGAAACGTGGGACTCCCCCGGCCTAGGGGTTCGCTCAGCAGTCCCAAGGCACGCCAATTGACAAGGAGAGATTGCCGCCTATACTGCGCACGTTCTAGAAAAGGTCCGTGCACGGCTCCTTACTGACACATGGGTGATGGGCAGAGAGCCCAACTGCTCCTTTCTGTGCCAAAGACATGTGGTAGAGTTAAAAAGAGGGAAACTGGCACTGAAGCAGCCTATAAGGGTTTAAGCACAGGCTAGTTCAGCTGCCAGAGGAGGTCCCCTAGCTTTCCTACATCTCTGCTTGCTGGCAGTGAATGGAAACCTTTAAGGTTGACATTCACAGACTGAATGTCCATGTCCAGCCACAGTTGCACAGTGAGCAGAACTAGAATATGGGCAATCTTTCCTCAAGAAACAACAGCAAACGAGGTTTTCATTCACTGACCGGCGCAGAGGGGTTGAGAATAAAGAGTAAAGCCCGTGAAGTATTATATTTTTATCTGTTATATTTTTTCTTAATGGGGGAAAAAAATAAAAAAAAAAGAGCTGCCCTCCCCCCACCCCCACTGTCATACTGGTCCCGTGAAGTGATTTTAAGGAGTGCAGTGGGGATAGTTTATTTGAACCCATTCTGTGTCACATATAGAATAATATTGTTTTGAAACCCCTTAAAGAAAAATATAAAAATTACTCCTTAAAGGGTTTGGATGCACTAATTTCTGGACCTCTGATACTGGCAGGACCTTTGTTGGTGATCATACTTGCCTGATGCCCAGTGCGGCTGGGCTCGTTTGCTCCCCAGCCTTTGTTGCTTGTCTTGAGTCCCTTCATGAAAACCTCCTATTTGACGGCGTTACAGCCAATGACTGACCACTCCTTCCTGTGCATTATGTTAAATGGTCATGTGATGCAAGAGGAGCAGATCTCCACTGTGGCCAGAGATTGTCTTGATGCCACTGCAGCCAAATGTTTTCATGGAGAAACCCAAGACAAGCAGCGGAGGCCGGGAAGCGAATGAGCCGGGACCCAGCACCTAGGGATTACCAACGCAAATCTGGCTAGTCTGACAGGTCATGGAAATGAGTGTACACACTCATTAAACTGCATGGGCTGTAGCTTAGAAAACCCCATGCTCCTAGCCTCCTAAGCATCCCAGCTATATTATGTATTTTAAATTTGGTGACTAAAAATTTCATTTGGCGACTAAATTTTTCCAGGTTAGGAGCCAATGGCTCCTTGACATTTTTTTTAGCCTGGAGCACTGACATGATTATTATTATTTTTTTTGTTTAAAAAATGCTGTTCTTTTTTTTTTTTTGGCCGCCGCTCCGTTCGCTCGCTGTGACCCCGTTGTATTCTCCCGCCTGGTATGCTAATTTTAGCATCAGAGCAATGAAGAAGAGACTGATTCTTTCTTCGTGGGCGTCTCCTTCTCCCTGGCTGTAGGGCTGTCCAATCGCAGCAGAGAGTGACACAGCCAGGGAGAAAAAAAACGTACCTTCTCCCTGTCTGTGATGCTCTCCGCTGCGATTGGACAGCGCTACAGCCAGGATGAATGTGTCATCTTACATCCTTTCTGGATGTGTCATCTTACCTGTGTGAGGGCATCCTAGTTGGACATTGTTTGTCTCCTTTCCCCTCCTCACCTGTAATTTTGTTTGGTGTGGTTAATGTTGGGGTTTAGTTGTTTGTCATGTCTGGTCAGTTTGGTGTTGTGATCTGCATGGATGATTGATATTTTCCCCTGTCTGTTATTACCTCCGAAAGGGAGTCCCATTGGTTTCCCGGAGGGGCGAACCTAAAATATATTAGCAGCCTTGCCTTGAGCCACCTTGTATCGGTGTCCGCATGGGGGTCCAGGTTGTTTGGTGGTGTTTTTCCATCTCTGCTGCGGCAGGTAAGTGTTTGATATTCTGGTGTGCTGTTGATTCTCCAGGTGCTTACCTGGCGTTCAGTTGCTGCTGATTCTTTCTTTTCCCTTCTTTTCCGGTTTGTCTGTTTCCTTGAGGAACCGGTTGTCTCCTCCCTGACCTCTATGCAAGGGACTGTTAGGGTCAGTAGGATCTAGGTTTGAGTGTATGAGCCCTCCCACCTTTTAGGGGGCGCTCATACGGTCAGGAGATCAGGGTCAGGATTAGGGCAGCTGTAGGAGGTAACCTGCTCCCTATCCCTGTTTTCGGGCTTAGTAACAGCTCTAATTATACGGTGGGGGTTTCCCCCACTCCCCATCGTGACACCTAACCCCTCATGTGTCACCTTGCATCACAAAAAGTGTAATACCAAGCAATGAAAAAGTCATATGCACCCTAAAATAGTACCAATCAAACCATCATCTCATACCGAAAAAATTGACAGTCGCCCAAAAAATAAAAAATAAATGCTTTAGTATGTAAAACTGAAACAAACTACCAAAAAAAGTAGTCCTATTTGGTATTGTTGTGTCTGTAAGAACCTGCTGTATAAAAATACCACGTGATCTAACCTGTCAGATAAACATTGTAAATAACAAAAAATAAAAACGGTGCCAAAACAGCTATTTTTTGTTACCTTGCCTCACAAAAAGTGTAATCTAGAGCAACCAAAATTCATATGCACCCTAAAATAGTACTAACAAAAATGCCACCTTATCCCTGTAGTTTCCAACATGGGGTCATTTTGGGGAGTTTCTACACTAGGGGTGCATCAGGGGGTCTTCAAATGTGACATGGCAACTTAAAATTATCCCAGTGAAATCTGCCTTCCCAAAACTATATGGCGTTTGTTTCCTTCTGCGCCCTGCCATGTTCCCGTACAGCAGTTTACTATCACATATGGGGTGTTTCTGTAAACTGCAGAATCAGGGTAATAAATATTGAGTTTTGTTTGGCTGTTAACCCTTGCTTTGTCAACGGAAAAAAAAAATTAAAATGGAAAATCTGCCAAAAAGTGAAATTCAAAAATTTCATTTTCATTAATTCCTTTGGAACACCTAAAGGGTTAACAAAGTTTGTAAAATCTGTTTTGAATACCTTTTGGGGGGTGTAGTTTCTAAAATGGGGGTCATTTTTGGGTGGTTTCTAATATGTTAGCCTCACAAAGTAACTTCAGACCTGAACTAGTCCTTAAAAAGTGGGTTTTGGAAATTTTCGTAAAAATTTCAAGATTTGCTTCTAAGCCTTCTAACATCCCCAAAAAATAAAATGGCATTCACAAAATGATCCAAACATGAAGTAGACATATGGGGAATGTAAAGTAACTATTTTTGGAGTTATTACTATTATAAAAGTTGAGAAATTGGAAATTTTGGTATTTTTTTTTTATAAATAAAAATTATTTTTTTAAACTCAATTTTAGCACTGTCATGAAGTACAATATGTGATGAGAAAACATTCTCAGAATGGCCTGGATGTGTAAAAGCGTTTTAAAGTTATTATCACATAAAGTGACACATGTCAGATTAGCTAAAAATGCCCTTATTCTTGAGGTGAAAAATGGCTTGGTCCTGAAAGGGTTAATAATAATATTTATTGTTATAATAATCTTATGATAATTCTAATAATTTTTATTTATATAGCGCCAACATATTCCGCAGCGCTATATATCTCTGTATATTTGCAAGCTCCATGTCTGTCTCCTGGCAAGGTTACCAGGAGACAGATAAGATTTTCCAACAGTCGTTACCAGGAGACAGAAAGCTTTCCAACAGTTGTCTTTCACAAGATGACAACAGGCACTTGTGATCTGTATTTTACAGGTCCGGGGCCATTTGTCCAAGCCCTGACCCTGTTAAACTTTATCCTGGTGGCATAGCTTCAGGGCTGCAGTGAAAGCCCTGGAGCTGTTCTATAGCGGGAATAAGGTGGCCAGGTACGGAAACTAATAGAAGGTGGCCGGAGACGGGAGCGAATGCGCTTGCGCTATCGTCTATGCACGCTTATGCGATCAGAAAGGCTGGATATTTCTCTCCTAGTATGTAAGAGCGGCAACTGCAGGTGAATTGCAGCGGTGGCCGTAACCCCTAGAGGTGAGCAGGGTCTAAATGGAGAGATTATGAAATAAAATGGGGAAGAGACGCAATATAGAAAATAGAAGTACATTAGTAAGTGACTGAAAAGATTACAATTACCATACTTACCAGTAATATGCTTCTTGTACCTCCTTGTTTGTTTAAGTAAGTGACTGTAGTGACGTTGTCTGACAAGATCATTACCTCTTTTAGTTTTATTTCTGACTGTAGAGCATTCAGCGCTTCCCATACTGCCCACAGTTCTCTTAGATTGCAGGAGGCCTGACTTAATTCCTGAATCCATCTTCCTTATACTACTGAAAGATCAAAATAAGCCCCACAACCAGTTTTGCTGGCGTCTGTTGTCAGAATGATAGGTTTTTCTTGACACCATGAAACCCCCTTGCATAGGTTCTTTTTACAAAGCCACTATATTAGTGAAACCCTCACCTGATGAGGAATTATAACCTTCTTCTCTAAAATGAATACTCTTGTCCCAGCTCTGTAACATGATGGTTTGTAGGTCTCTGGAACGTGCTTGGGCCCATTTTTCTGCTGCGATTGCCGAGGACATGAGAACCCCCATTAGGACTCAAATAGATGCTTTTTTCGTTCTCCGAAGTAGAGATACTTCCTGGATGATTTTTACTTGTTTTCTCTTTTGAAATAAACTATTTCATTACCTGAGAGTCTAGTAGTACTTCTTCTATAAACAGTTTGCTTTTGTTGGGTCTTAAATCCGATTTTTCTAGATTTATTATCCATCCTTTTTTTTTCCAGATCCCTCCGTACGATTTCTAAGTAATCTTCCAATTACCTCTTTGAGTCTGCACTAGATATTCCTCCATATGACTAATCCAGATGGACATAGATCTCGTAGTATAAGTGGCCGCTACACGTGGTCTAAATATGGCTGTAGAAGCTTCCCAGGATCTTTTCAGTAGGGCTTCACTGTTTTTGCATCCTTCAGAAGCCCTACATCCTTAAAAGGGAGAGCAAACTTTTTAGTTATTTTTACCACGGGTGCATCCACCTTAGGGAATTTATCCCAAAGGGTGGTATCCGCTTCAGAAAAAAGATAGTTCCTCTTGAAAATTCCGGAGACCCCTGTTTTTTTTTTTTTTTCCCCCCTCTGGGTCCTCCCATTCTTTTTTTATAAGTTTTGTATTATTAGAATGGAGCGGGAACACTTTTTTTCTTTTTTCCCCCCAATCCTTTAAACATTAAATCCTGTACTGATTTAGGAATCCTCAAGAGTCAAGGAGAGCATCTATTTCCTCAATAGAGCAACGGGGGCGACCCGTCTCCTCTTCTGAGGAATCTGAGTCAGAACCTGAGACTAATTCCCCTTCATCAAAATCCTCCTCCTGAAGGTCTATTTCAGAAGGAGTGGACTTCACAGTAGTAGAGGTGGAAGGTTTCTGACAATACACTGTGCTGCTCACTTCCCTTGATTATAGTTCTGATATTGTCCAATAAAGATGGAGACTCTTCAGATATTAGTGCAATTAGGCTTTTTATGACCAGGAGGCAGGCCTTTCTTGCAAATGGAACATTTCCTAATGCAAGATCTTTCAGCTGTTTTAGAGCATCCCTGACCTAAGGGCATACCAAAACACACAATCAGGAGGAAGCAGCCAAGTAGCAATACTAAGGCCCCTTTCACACGGGCGAGTTTTCCGTGCGGGTGCGATCCGTGCGGCGAACGTATGGCACCCGCACTAAATCCTGACCCATTCATTTCTATGGGGCTGTGCACATGAGCGATGTTTTTAACGCATCACTTGTGCGTTCCGTTGAAATCGCAGCATGCTCTATATTGTCCGATTTCAACGTGACGCAGGCCCCATAGAAATGAATGGGGTGTGTGAAAATCGGATGGCATCCGCAAGCAAGTACGGATGCCGTGCGATTTGCACGCATGGTTGCTGGGAGACCATCGGGATGGAGACCCGATCATTATTATTTTCCCTTATAACATGGTTATAAGGGAAAATAATAGCATTCTGAATACAGAATGCATAGTAAACCAGCGCTAGAGGGGTTAAAAAAAAATTAAAAAAAATTTAACTCACCTTAGTCCACTTGCTCGCGAAGCCGGCATCTCCTTGTGTCTCCGCTGCTGATGAACAGGACCTGGGGTGAGCTACTCCATTAAATAGAGCTTAAGGACCTTCGATGACGTCACTCCGGTCATCACATGATCTTTTACCATGGTGAATCACCATGGTAAAAGATCATGTGACGTACCATGTGATGACCGGAGTGACGTCATCGAAGGTCCTTAACCTGTATTTAATGGAGCAGCTCACCCCAGGTCCTGTTCATCAGCAGCGGAGACAGAAGGAGATGCCGGGCTTCGCGAGCAAGTGGACTAAGGTGAGTTAAATTATTTTTTTATTTTTTTTAACCCCTCTAGCGCTGGTTTACTATGCATTCTGTATTCAGAATGCTATTATTTTCGCTTATAACCATGTTATAAGGGAAAATAATACAATCTTCAGAACATCAATCCCAAGCCCGAACTTCTATGAAGAAGTTCGGGTTTGGGTACCAAACATGCGCGATTTTTCTCACGCGAGTGCAACGCATGACAATGTTTTGCACTTGCGCAGAAAAAATCGCGCATTTTCCCGCAACGCACCCGGCTCTTATCCGGGCAAAAAAAATGACGCCCGTGTGAAAGGGGCCTAAGAGCAATCCCACCACCTCATGGTGTATTAAAAATCTTTCCACCTCCAGTCAGTGAACAGTACAAAGTCACAGAAAATACATGGGAGGAGAACTCACCGGGCTGAGGGCTTCTGCTGAATCTGTATCCCTGACGAAGAATTACGTTTTATTTGAAACGGGTTGGGGTAGTTTTGGTCTTCCTGACAATCCGTAGCTCAAACTGTCACGTCACACAGTGCTCCGTGTGAGCGCTAGCAGGAAAGCTTTGAACGAGAGCTGTCGCTGGCCGGAGCAAGCTCAGTGAAAATAATAACAGCAATACTAATAGGGCATAGCCTCCTGAATCCCCCTCATGTCGATGTGAGAGCAAGAAGAGAAAACGCGAACATACAGTTGGATAAGCAGAACTCAGAAACAGGTACTGTTCTGGGAGTTTAAAGCCATTGTATATTGTGTTTTCAAGGCACTGACAGCAGTGAAGGTGGGTAGGGAGTGCATCGCGCGGTACCATAGTATACAATATACGTGTCATTTTTGTGGGTAGCAGCAGCGGTACCTCAGCTTCAGTTATCGAGAGGTGGAAGCGCCTGTGTAATAAAGTAGAATACGGAGTGTTTCACGAAGCAATCATATCGCGGTATACAAAGGCAGCTACACACTGGTTAATATAAAATATATAAAAAAAATACATAATACATAATATATAAAATAATAAGTAATAGATAATAGAAAAAACAAAACAGGTAATAAGGAAATCAAGATGTCAGAATTATGGTGGGATAGAAAAGAGAGAATCAAAAAGGTGCACACCTTTTTTGGCTCATACAAAAGACAATCAGAAGTATTCAATAAAGATAATGGTATACAATTCAGACCTCAAGGACATATTAAGAGAACTGGAACAACTTTTGATCCAAGAGATGAAAGACCTCTGGGAGATTACCTCTCTGGAGAAATATCTCAAATGGGATATCATACCCAAGGGGTTAAAAGATATGGGAGAGAGCAGTATAAATAATGAATAGGAACATATGTTCCATGAATTTTCACGTGATGCGATTAAGTTTATTAGTAACAAGAGAGGAGAGAGGTTAAGGAGAACAAACAGATCCATTATGGCAACGTTTGAGGAATTGAGACCTTCGAAAGACCATGCCAGCATACATCAACTAGTAGAAAACATAAAAAGAAGGATACATCAGAAAGAGGATGAAATAAGAGAAAAGAAAAGTAATAAGAAATAAGAGAAAAGTCTAACCGTGGGGAACTGGAAGAACTTACATCCATCATTACGTTACATGAGGAGGGGGGGAAACAAATAGGTCATCAAATACCTTTGACGCCAGAAGTTACAGTAAGAAGATCAGACAAAGACAAAAATAATATACAAACAAATAATCGTTTTGAGGTACTAGCAGAATATGAGATAGAAAATGAGGAAGAGAGACCTCTTGAACTACAACAACAAAAAAGAACACAAAACAAAGAGGAACAAGGAATACGCCCACAAAAAGATGAAGAAGGGGAGAGAGATAGAGAGAGAGAGAGAGAGAGGGTGTCACGGATGTAGTAGGGGAGAACACCAAAAGACAACAAGAAGGAAGGGAAAAGGACACTAGGCCTCACCGCTAGGGAAGGAAAAGGGTCACCACCTATAAAACTCTGCTCCTGGCCCTAACTCCTATCCGTATCGGCACCTCTCGATGGTAGGGATGCCCATACACAGGAACCTAGAAAACCCTGGTGGCTCTCGGATGCCATAATGGTACTGACAGGGCAGAGACAACCCGCTCCTTCCCTGGTGAAGGAACCAGTGTCTCGCTGAGGCCTAGTAAACAACAAAGGTGGGGGGGGGGGAATACAAAACACAACAAGCGGAACACTTAACTTCTGAGGCTGATGGATGAACAGGACTTGAACTAGAACCACACTCCAGCTCTTCCAAAAACCAAATGAAGCTATCCAGAGCAAGGAGTGATGGGTAAAGTCAGACTAAATAGGGGGAGGTAAAGGTCACATGATCCACACCTGAACAGGAGGTGTGGACATACCAGCAACACACAGACAAAGTGAAACCAAAAGAGACTGTTGGATCACTAACGTGCAGATACTCTTTCAGACCTTCTCAAACCTGTCACCAATGTGACAGAGGAAAGGACACATATAGTAATAACAGTAGCAATATTGATAAAGATACACCGAGAACATTAAACCAAAGGAAAAGAGGAGATAATGTAGGGAGAGATAAATGTCAAGAACAGGAGGGAGGAAAGCATGAACAGAGAAACAAGAAAAAGACAGTGATAAAGAAAACTGAGAAACAGGATTTTTTCCAAAGAGGAAATGCACGAGGGGAAGTAGGGGAGGGAAACTCGCCCAAAATAAAAAATTTAAACAAAAGGAAGCCAAGACAGGAACAGGACAGAAGATCTTTAACTTGAGTAAATACACATTGACTAAAGGGGAACAACAAATTCTAGAAAAGGGCTTAAAATTCGCACCGAGCACATTGTTTAATAAATTTGAACCGTTTATAGGGGTTCGAAAATTTATGAGAAGATTGGCCCCAAAAAAGTATTTTATTAAAGAACAAAAGACCAGGAATAAGAGAAAAGAAACTAAGGATAGTAATATTAAAGCTAAAAAAGAACGAAGAGAACTCAGAAACAGAAAAATTTAAAAATGAGTGTTAAAATGGTGAATACAAACACTGACCTAAAAATAAAATCGAGATATCACCCAGTTCAGGAATACTCCTAGGCCTTTAATAGCTTTATGAATTCAGTAACAAAAGTCATACGAAAAATACGGAGCCCTAAAAAAAAAAATAGAATACAATATCTGGGCAACATATCAAAAAACACAAAGAGAGGCGGTAATCAAAATGCAAAAAAATTGAAGATTATCATAAGACCAGCCGATAAAGGTGGGGGGGGGGGATTGTAGTAATGGATAAAGAGAAGTATGTGAAGGAGGCATACAAACTACTGGGAGATCAAAAAACTTATAAAATATTGTAAGGGATTGTCTCTTATTCGGGGGTCATTCTCACAAGAATCGTCTTCAGGACACCAGGTTTCATGTCCAAACAGTGCATTTATTGTGCCTCAGCAAACCAAACATAAATAATACAAAATAAACACCTGCCCGGCTGGGCTCTAACTAAACATGAAGTTTCTGACTCCCCTTAGTCACAGTTCACACCCTGTGAACCCATTCGGCTTTGTCAGCCAATGTCCCACGGCCTTCTGGCTGTACAGAGTGCAGTACGCCCACTGTCTCCAGTTCAGTGTTTATTGTGGGGGATTGGGGCTTAATAGTCCCCCTGACTATAGCCCTGCGACCCTCCCAGGCGTCGCTTCGTCACCCAACTCCAGGCTATCTCCCAGCCTTGTGGTCCCTTAGCCTTGCCCAGCTGAGACCACACAGACAGAGCCTCCAGGCCTCTGTCCACAGGTAACACACTCTGGGGGTGCTTTCTGCCAGGCTGAGTACCTCCAGCTGGTCTCACCTGTGGTGGAGTAGGGGGTGTGGACCGCATTATCCACCCCTTCCTTGCCTGTAACCTGTGTGAGACCTGTCGCTGTCTCACAATATTGAGAATTTACCCTACAGAAATATATAAGAAAGAACTCCGTGAACTAGTAAAGAGGGGTAAAGAACAAGCAATTCTAAGCAAAAAAGAGGTGGAATTCGTGGAAATAAAACAACCAAGAATTGCTGCATTTTATCATAATCCGAAAGTACACAAGCATGCAACAGAACCACCAGGAAGACCGATAGTGTCGGGAGTTGAATGCCTGACTAGTAATCTGTCTAGATACGTAGACTGGTTTCTGCAACCCTGTGTGAAAACATTACCAACATACCTAAAAAAAATACCCAACACATTTTGAACATTCTAAATAAAAAAAAATGGGAACCGCACTACATATTGGGGACACTAGATGTAAAATCGTTGTATACAATAATAGAGAACAAAAAAGGATGCAAAGCCGTAAAGTTGTTTGCAGAATCAGGGAGAGTTAACACAAAATCAAATTGATTTTTATTGGAGATTGTATAATGTTCATTTTAAAGAAAAACTACTTTTTATTTGAGGACAAATTTTATATACAGCAATGGGCTACCGCAATGAGGACAAGATTCGCATCCGGGTTCGCTAATATACAGTACAGACCAAAAGTTCGGACATACCTTCTCATTCAAAGAGTTTTCTTTATTTTCATGACTATGAAAATTGTAGATTCACACTGAAGGCATCAAAACTATGAATTAACACATGTGGAATTATATACATAACAAAAAAGTGTGAAACAACTGAAAATATCTCATATTCAATGTTCTTCAAAAGTGGGATTTCTTTCCTTATAAATGGGGTTGGGACCATCAGTTGCGTTGTGGAGAAGTCCGGTGGATACACAGCTGATAGTCCTACTAAATAGACTGTTAGAATTTGTATTATGGCAAGAAAAAAAAGCAGCTAAGTAAAGAAAAGCGAGTGGCCATCATTACTTTAAGAAATGAAGGTCAGTCAGTCCGAAAAATTGGGAAAACTTTGAAAGTGTCCCCAAGTGCAGTCACAAAATATATCAAGCGCTACAAAGAAACTGGCTCACATGCGGACCGCCCCAGGAAAGGAAGACCAAGAGTCACCTCTGCTGTGGAGGATAAGTTCATCTGAGTCACCAGCCTCAGAAATCGCAGGTTAACAGCAGCTCAGATTAGAGACCAGGTCAGTGCCACACAGAGTTCTAGCAGCAGACACATCTCTAGAACAACTGTTAAGAGGAGACTGTGT
This sequence comes from Bufo gargarizans, assembly GCF_014858855.1. NCBI lineage: Eukaryota > Metazoa > Chordata > Amphibia > Anura > Bufonidae > Bufo > Bufo gargarizans. Next base: position 227,989,388 of record NC_058085.1, on the reverse strand, counting down.
GAATCAGGTCTTTATGGTAAAATATCGGCTAGGAAACCACTGCTAAGGACAGGCAACAAGCAGAAGAGACTTGTTTGGGCTAAAGAACACAAGGAATGGACATTAGACCAGTGGAAATCTGTGCTTTGGTCTGACGAGTCCAAATTTGAGATCTTTGGTTCCAACCAACCGTGTCTTTGTGCGACACAGAAAAGGTGAACGGATGGACTCTACATACCTCGTTCCCACCGTGAAGCATGGAGGAGATGGTGTGGGGGTGCTTTGCTGGTGACACTGTAGGGGATTTATTCAAAATTGAAGGCATACTGAACCAGCATGGCTACCACAGCATCTTGCAGCGGCATGCTATTCCATCCGGTTTGCGTTTAGTTGGACAATCATTTATTTTTCAACAGGTCAATGACCCCAAACACACCTCCAGGCTGTGTAAGGGCTATTTAACCATGAAGGGGAGTGATGGGGTGCTGCGCCAGATGACCTGGCCTCCACAGTCACCGGACCTGAACCCAATCGAGATGGTTTGGGGTGAGCTGGGCGGCAGAGTGAAGGCAAAGGGACCAACAAGTGCTAAGCATCTCTGGGAACTCCTTCAAGACTGTTGGAAGACCATTTCAGGTGACTACCTCTTGAAGCTCATCAAGAGAATGCCAAGAGTGTGCAAAGCAGTAATCAAAGCAAAAGGTGGCTACTTTGAAGAACCTAGAATATGACATATTTTCAGTATTTCACACTTTTTTGTTATGTATATAATTCCACATGCGTTTAATTCATAGTTTTGATGCCTTTAGTGTGAATATACAATTTTCATAGTCATGAAAATAAAGAAAACTCTTTGAATGAGAAGGTGTATATGTGGGCCAGTGGGAACATGAGGTCATCCACCCCAATGGCAAGCTCCGGGCAAATCTCGTCCTGTGGAAGAGATTCATAGATTATATGATATTTTTCTGGGGGGGAGGGAAAGATAAATTAAAAATATTTTTTAATGAAATAAATAAAAATTTCATTTTATTTAGAATTCACACCAACATTTAATAACAAGACCTAACAATTTACATTGAAAAGGGAAAATTACAGACAAAAACATACAATAAGCCTACAGACGAAAATAGCTTCATTTCATGGGATAGCTGCCATGTTCCTCAATGGCTGGAAAATATTCCAAAAAGCCAATTTATGAGGATTAGAAGGAATTGTACCAAAAAGGAGGAATATCAAATAGAGGCAGATAAACTACAATAAAGATTCGAACAGAGAGGTTACAAGAAGTAAAAAATTATAAAACAAAAATAATTAGTAGGGAAACTAAACAGACAAGATTTAATGAAGAAAGACATAAAAAAACAGGAGAATGATAGTAAGGAGGAAGAACATTTCAAGATACTGCCGATTTACAGGGAGTGCAGAATTATTAGGCAAGTTGTATTTTTGAGGATTAATTTTATTATTGAACAACAACCATGTTCTCAATGAACCCAAAAAACTCAATATCAAAGCTAAATATTTTTGGAAGTAGTTTTTAGTTTGTTTTTAGTTTTAGCTATTTTAGGGGGATATCTGTGTGTGCAGGTGACTATTACTGTGCATAATTATTAGGCAACTTAACAAAAAACCAATATATACCCATTTCAATTATTTATTTTTACCAGTGAAACCAATATAACATCTCAACATTCACAAATATACATTTCTGACATTCAAAAACAAACCAAAAACAAATCAGTGACCAATATAGCCACCTTTCTTTGCAAGGACACTCAAAAGCCTGCCATCCATGGATTCTGTCAGTGTTTTGATCTGTTCACCATCAACATTGCGTGCAGCAGCAACCTCAGCCTCCCAGACACTGTTCAGAGAGGTGTACTGTTTTCCCTCCTTGTAAATCTCACATTTGATGATGGGGACCACAGGTTCTCAATGGGGTTCAGATCAGGTGAACAAGGAGGCCATGTCATTAGATTTTCTTCTTTTATACCCTTTCTTGCCAGCCACGCTGTGGAGTACTTGGACGCGTGTGATGGAGCATTGTCCTGCCTGGAAAATAATGTTTTTCTTGAAGGATGCAGACTTCTTCCTGTACCACTGCTTGAAGAAGGTGTCTTCCAGAAACTGGAAGTAGGACTGGGAGTTGAGCTTGACTCCATCCTCAACCCTAAAAGGCCCCACAAGCTCATCTTTGATACCAGCCCAAACCAGTACTCCACCTCCACCTTGCTGGCGTCTGAGTCGGACTGGAGCTCTCTGCCCTTTACCAATCCAGCCACGGGCCCATCCATCTGGCCCATCAAGACTCACTCTCATTTCATCAGTCCATAAAACCTTAGAAAAATCAGTCTTGAGATATTTCTTGGCCCAGTCTTGACGTTTCAGCTTGTGTGTCTTGTTCAGTGGTGGTCGTCTTTCAGCCTTTCTTACCTTGGCCATGTCTGAGTATTGCACACCTTGTGCTTTTGGGCACTCCAGTGATGTTGCAGCTCTGAAATATGGCCAAACTGGTGGCAAGTGGCATCTTGGCAGCTGCACGCTTGACTTTTCTCAGTTCATGGGCAGTTATTTTGCGCCTTGGTTTTTCCACACGCTTCTTGCGACCCTGTTGACTATTTTGAATGAAACGCTTGATTGTTCGATGATCACACGTCAGAAGCTTTGCAATCCCTCTGCAAGATATCTCACTATTTTTGCCTTTTCTGAGCCTGTCAAGTCCTTCTTTTGACCCATTTTGCCAAAGGAAAGGATAATAATTATGCACACCTGATATAGGGTGTTGGTCATTAGACCACACCCCTTCTTATTACAGAGATGCACATCACCTAATATGCTCAATTGGTAGTAGGCTTTTGAGCCTATACAGCTTGGAGTAAGACAACATGCATAAAGAGGATGATGTGGTCAAAATACTCATTTGCCTAATAATTCTGCACTCCCTGTATTACGCAGTACAACTGTCAGACAGGAATATTGAGGAAGATCATCAAAAAACATTTGGAAACTTTGAAAGAAGATAAAATGGGTGAATAGATTCCAAATAATCCAAAATTCATATATAGGAAGGCAAGAAATGTGAGTAGCTTAGTAGCCCCGACAAATAAATGTGTCAGTAAAAAAAGCGATAGTCCGATTGAAAGTGGGAAGAAAAAAGTGACACCCCAAGCAGGCTTTTTTCCATGTGGAACATGCGGGGTGTGTTCCACATGGAAAAAAGCCTGCTTGGGGTGTCACTTTTTTTTCCCACTTTCAATCGGACTATCGCTTTTTTTACTGACACATTTATTTGTCGGGGCTACAACATACAAGTATGCAAATAAAAAATGAAAAGACAGGAAATCTGGTTACATATAGCATACTGCAAAAGCCAGGGGGTCATATGTGCAATAACATGCCCATGTAAAAAAGTATACATAGGATGCACAAAAAGAACATTGAGTAAGAAAATAGGGGGAACATATTTACAACATCCGTAGAAAATATGAAGGTCATCCCCTTTCGAGACACTGTAAAAAAAGACATGGGGGAAATAGTAATTGAACTAAAGTCAGTGGAAAATAGATGGTTAAAAAAGATAAGAGACCTGCTGGATTTTCAATCTGAATACATTAATACCACTAGGACTGAACTCATAAATCGAATAGTTCGCATTCGAATGAATGAATGAAAGTAAGCAGAAGATATGAGGGGGTTAAATAAATGAAGGAGGAGAAATTAACCTATATAAGCAGGAATAGGAGACTGAATCTGTATCCCTGACGAAAAATAGTTTTATTCGAAACGCGTTGGTGTAGTTTTGGTCTTCCTAACTCTCTGTAGCTCAAACTGTGACGCCACACAGCTCTCCGTGTGAGCGTGAGCAGAAAAGCTTTGAACGAGAGCTGTGCCACCGGCCGGGGCAAGCTCAGTGAAAATAATAACAGCAATACTAATGGGGCAAAGCCTCCCAAATCCCCCTCATGTCGATGTGAGAGCAAGAAGAGAAAACGCGAACATACAGTTGAATAAGCAGAACTCGGAAACGGGTAAATACTGATCTGGGAGTTTAAAGCCATTGTATATTGTGTTTTCAAGGCACTGACAACAGTGAAGGTGGGTAGGGAGTGCATCGCGCAGTACCATAGTATACAATATACTCTTCAGATATTAGTTTATTCATACATTTAGTGCAAAGAAGCTTTTTATGACCAGGAGGCAGGCCTTTCTTGCAAATGGAACATTTCCTAATGCAAGATCTTTCATCTGTTTTAGAGCATCCCTGACCTAAGGGCATACCAAAACACACAATCAGGAGGAAGCAGCCAAGTAGCAATACTAAGAGGAATCCCACCACCTCATGGTGTATTAAAAATCTTTCCACCTCTAGTAAGTGAGCAGTACAAAGTCATAGAAAATACAGGGGAGGAGAACTCTCCGGGCTGAGAGCTTTTACCAGTTCTACAGACTTGCGCATGGTGTCTGACTCACTCAGTCCTGACATTCTGCTGCCTGAGGAGATGTTGCCAGGAGTATTTTCCCCCCTTTTAAACTGCTCGTTGCCTAGGGGGAAGTGACTGATCCGGAAGCAGCCTCCCTGAGATTTTCAGCCCACCGAGAATCTCGTCTGCCTCCGATCACGTGACCCACAGTCCTCTCTCGAAATTTTGCACAGATGCTGCCTTGGGATGCCTCCACCGGAGGACTTATTCTTATACTTTTTAACAATCCAGGGAGAAGCAGACTGGGTGACATGATACCAGATAGGCACCTTGTACTTACAGGAGAACTATCCCAGAGAAACAGGAAACAACTGGAGCAGGTAAGGGGAGAGGGCTATTTAAAGATCTCCATGTTGTTTCCTGTCCCTAGGGAGGTGGGGTAACCCTCCTGGTAGCACTGTGTCGCTGTGGAGGCATCTGGAAAATAGGATATACACCCTGTAAGTATGGCTTTATGAGGTAAGACAACCCCTTTAAAGGCTATGTATACCTTTTGTGGACATTTTTTTTCTTTATTATTGCATTGTACTTATTTTGAGCTAAAAATGTATTAAAAATATTGGTCCTCTTTTCTGTACAGACTTGAGACTCTCTACTAGCAGGCTTTGTATGTTTTACTGTTTCCCATCAGGCAGATCAGTTGAAGGCTCTTGACCTCCTAAACACTCATTGTAGCCCAATTCTTATCTTGCTGGAAGTGTCTTGGGGTTGTATTAGACAAACAGATTATCTGACCAATATCTGTCCAATCAGACCAGTAGTTGGTGTGTATAACAAAAGATCTGTGTGTGTAATAGGCCATCTGACCAATGATTGGTCAGAAAATCTGTTGGTGTAATACAGCCCTTAAGTAAGTGTTGATGACCTTTTACTAATTTATAGATAAAGTTCATTAGATGACAGGCACAAATTAAGTACGATTCAGTCAGCTAGACAAACCGTTAACCCTTTGTGACACAACAGCTGAATATTTTTAAAAGACTAGTTGAAAAAAATATGTAAAATACAATTTCCCCCAAAGGTGTACATAGTCTTTAACCCCTCCTCTCCCAACGGCATACTTGTATGGCAAACCAAAAATGGCTCGGTGACCGGGCTAAGATGGCTGCTCTTCCCAACAGGAAGCCATCTTGGTTAAAAGCCCTGGGAGCCCCCGGCAGCCCTGATCACTGTGATTGGCTGGTCAATGCAGACCAGCCAATTGCAGCTCCTTACTGTAAAATCCAGTGAGAGCTGCAGGAGGATGCAGACAGATGTAATTGGTGCTTAAATGAACAGCAGCAGTTCCAGATCAATTGTATGGATCCACTTTCAGCCATCAGCGAACAAACCATGACTGATTTTTACTTTTTTTTCGTCGAATTTTGTGTGTGTGGCCATCAAGTGCTGATCAGTTTGTGGCTCAGAAGGTTTATTTTTCATGCCCAGTTTTTGTCGAATTTTTTTTTTTTTTTTTTTTTTTTTTTAAGGAGTTTTACCTCTCTATCAGGGGTGGGCCGGTACTAAGTAGGGCCACCTGGCTTACAGGCCACAAGATTGCAAAAAGAAGGGCCACACATGCAGCGCGACTATAGCACTTCAGCAGATAACAGAACTCAGTCAGAACTGCATCTTCTGGGCACTGTCGGACGGCTGTTGTGCATTCCCACTAGCTGCACCTGCACGGCTACTGAGATGGACAGACACTCTGACCCACTCACTTAAGTAACTGTCTGACTGTGGCCGTCTAGGGTGGGATGGGGATGCTGCTTGCTTGCAGCCAGGATGTGTTTTCCTCCCGACCTCTTATTTCCGTCCCCTAGTGACGTCGGGGAATTTGATCAGGGAGTGATAGGCTGGGCACACTGCTTACTACAGATGCTGCTGCTGCAGGACCTTATACTAGCAGTTCTGGTGTTACAAAACCAACCACCTGCAAAACTGTTTTTTTTTTTTTTTATTTGAATGGAGAGACAGTGTGTTTTTTTTTTTTTGCTCAACACCTTAAGGACCTTGCCATTTTTCACCTTAAGGACCAGGCAGTTTTTGGGAAACTTCACATGTCACTTTGTGGTGATAACTACGAAATGCTTTTACTTATCCAAGCCATTCTGACAATGTTTTCCTGTGACACATTGTACTTCATGATAGTGAAAAAATTTTGTCTATATAATTCACCTTTTTTTTTATTAAAAAATCCTAAATTTACCGACAATTTGGGAAAATTAGCAAATTCTCTGCTTTTAAGGCAGATAGTGATACATCATAAGAGAGTTATTGCCTTACATTCCCCATATATGTCCACTTTCATGTTTGCATCATTTTGTAAATGTAATTTTATTTTTTAGGATCTTATAAGGCTTAGAATTTTAGAAGCCAATTTTTATATCAAATCTGTTTTTATACATAATGAAAGCACACAGATCTATGAGGACTGGATATTGCGGATGTGCTAGTGGCCATCTAGCAACCCATGTCCTCAGCTCTATACACAAAATCCCGGTGACAGGTTCCCTTTAAGGACCACTCCAATTCTAAAATTCACTTTGTGGGGCTTACATAGTGGAAAACACCCATAAATGACCCCATTGTAGAAACTACAACCCTCAAGTTATTCAAAACTGATTTTAAAAACGTTTTTAACCTTTTTCGGTGTTTCACAAGAATTCAAGGAAAAGGAGATGACATTTTGAAATTTCACTTTTTGGGCAGATTCTCAATTTTAATAATTTTTTTCCTGTAACACATCAAGGGTTAACAGCCAAATAAAACTCAATATTTATTACCCCGATTCTGCAGTTTACAGAAACACCCCATATGTGGTCGTAAACTGCTATACTGGAACACGGCAGAGCGCACAATTTTCTGAAAGAAAAACCATCATGTTTTTATGGCTCTATTTTCAGAAAGCCAAATCTTTTTAATTTTTGGGCGATTGTCTTAGTTAACGTCTCATTTTTTACGGCATGAGATGACTGGTACTATTTTGGGGTACATACTACTTCTTGATTGTTTGGTATTACACTTTTTGTGATGGTGATTTGTTTTTTGGTATTACACTTTTTGTGATGGTGATTTATTTTTTGGCACTTTTTTTATGGTGTTCACGGGTTAGCTTATGTGATATTTTTATAGAGCAGGTTGTTACGGATGCTGCGATACCTAATGTTTTGTTTTTTTTATATATATATATTTTGGTTTTAAACCATAAAAGCATTCTTGAAACAAAAAAAATAGTTTTTATGTCTCCATTTTCTGAAAGCCATATTATTATTTTTTTGGGCCGATTGTCTTATGTAGGGACTCATTTTTTTTGCGAGATGAGATGACAAATTGATTGGTATTATTTTTGTGTACATATGACTTTTTGATCGCTTGATATTAGACTTTTTGTGATAAAAGGTGACAAGAAATGGCTTTTTTTAGCACAGTTTTTATATTATTATTTTTCTTTATACAATGTTGACCAGACGGGTGGATCATGGGATATGTTTATAGAGCTGGTTCTTACGGACGCGGCGATTACCTAATATGTCTTTTTTATTTTATATGTCTCTTTTTATGGGGAAGGGGCTTTTTTTTTTTTATTGAAACTTTATTTTTTTTATTGTTAAAACACTTTTATTTCACTTTTATTATTTTTTATTTTTGTCCCACTATGGGACTTAAAATTTTCAGGGTCTGATCCCTGTTTCAATATAGCACAATATATCTGTATTTTGCTGTATTGAACTGTCAGTGACTTACACTGTAATACACTGACAGTTGCCTAGGAGACCCAGCCCTGTGGCTGGATCTCTTGGGCTTCCGTAGCTGGCAGTCCCGATGCCTGTTAAAGTCATCGGGGCTGCCATAGCAACGATTGGGTCCCCGTCACTGCAAAAAAGCTGCCGCAAACCCCCTATATGCTGCGGTCAGTGTGACCGCTGCATACAGGGGTTAATCTACAGGCATCAGTGTTTTTCACCGTTGTCAGCATCAGCCGGGCCCCTGCTGCTGATCGCGGCAGCGCGTGTGGGGAAGCCGGTTAACCCTAGGACGAGAATGCTCGTCCTAAGGCGTTAAGTACCGGCCAGTTAGGACAAGTATTTTCGTCCTAGGTCGGCAACCTGTTAAAGCCTGTTCTACATGGGCTTATTGCCAGCACAGCAACCCAAAAGCATTCTTCTGCTGAGGAATTGCAGATTTTGTTTCCAACGTGTTTTATTTTTAAATGTGTTGCATTATAACAAAAGCAATAACCCAATTTTTTTATACCAGAGAAATTTAATTGCTAATTACATCGTAGACAGAAATATTATCTCCTTTCCTGCATTGTGATATGTGTGGAGGAGGGGAAATAATTGCATTACAAGTTTGCAGCACACAGTAGACAGAAATCAGTTAATGGCCTTTCTTGCATCATTATATTGGTGTTTTTGGGAGTGAATAATTGCATTACATGTTTGCAGCGTGTGTCTTACAAGTAAAGAACGGTCTTTTTTGAACTTGCATTTTAAAATGCATATAACAGTTGGTAGAAATTTTACTGGCGCCAATACTGCAATATTACCAAAGTAAATTGCCAATAGAAGAGGAAAGACATTTAATTGCACCTCTGAAACAGACTTGCAATTTTTCTATATCCGTTCCATAATTTCTGTCACTGGGTACCAAACCCGTGACCTTTTTATTTAGGAAAATCGTGAGTTTGCATTGGGCTTCATAATAAAACATCTGAAAAAAAGAGCTCAAAACAAAATATCCAGGCCTTGTCCTCCCAGACCCAGAATGCGGGTAGTTGCAGCAGCCATGCAGGTAGTAGTAGTAGACACAGAACAGAATGAAAAGAAAGTCACTTCTGAGTTGGATACTACATACTGTGTCTTGTAGCCAGCGGTCACAGCATTCCTCTTGCTCCTCCTCCTTGCAGCCCCAGAGAAGTATTTAATTGTATCCTCTGTCTTCACCCACTCCTAGTCAGACACTTCTTTTTTTTTTCCCCCAAGAAGAGGTTACAAAATCTGATCATACACTATGGCAGATAGTTGAGTGCTGAGGAGATGATGGTAACTTCTGAGGAGGCAGCGGCAGCAATAAAGAGCAGAGGCGACAGACGGCTAGAACCTCTGGTGATGCCTTTGATACTGTGGGTGCATCAGGCCCAAACATGCCAGAGCTAAGCAAACTGGAATGCTGATAACTCTGTGGGACCTCCCATCTGGCCGTTTTTCTCCATGCTTCCGGATGACAACGGCATTGTCCCGTATAATATCAACAAGAGTGAAATAAGCCGCTGGCAGTCAAACACAGCTCTGTTGAACCACATGAAGCAGCATCACCCACATGAAGCAGCATCCGCATCCAAGCCACATGCACTTGCAGTACAGTGTCTTTGTCATCATCGTTTACTGCTTCTCCCACTCAGACTCCTCCTCTGCTCCATTGTCAACATTAATACGAAACGGCCGTCACCTTTCTGAAAGTACTGTAACCCAGCCGAGATTTTGTCGTGCTAAAAAGCCATTAAAGTATATGATCCTTTTGAATGATGATTGCCGTGGCTGACTTATACATTGAGGACCACTATTTGGAGCTGTGGAACCATAAGTCCCAGGATGAAGGACTCATTTTTCCTTTTTGTCCTTCACGACATCATTAGCATGAGAGAGACCATCCTCCAGCAAGGCTGGGACAGGAAGCATAAATTTGACTCTCCTTTGACACATCCTCAGTGTCTTCCTGTCCCTCCTGGTGGGGAGAAATCTTTCTCACAGCATTTGCTGTGAAGATGTTCCCGTGTGGGCAGACAGGGGGCATTTTTATTCTAAAGATGCCTAAGAAACGCGTAGTGGCAACGGTTACCTTGTGGTTGTGCGGCGGGTGATATTCTTGGCCTTGACTATGGCCCTCTGGAGAACCCCTCGGCTCTTGCTCTGCAGGGAGGAACCGAACACTGAAGGAGTTAATCCGGCTTGTAAAGCCACAGCTATCTGCTACTTACTGTGCTGGTGGGTGAGGTCAGAAGGGGGCCTCGCCGAGGTGGCTGCGATACTGCAAGCGGTCATCCGCCCGCATGGTGCGGCGCTCGGCATGGGTGATGATGCAGCATGGGTATGTGGTTCAAGGTGGATGTCACCCTATGATCTGAGGTCTAAAGGTAGGAGACTGTATAAAGAGGGGCTATTTTGGGTCCTGTTACCTGCCAGTAATTATGTCTGAACTGGGAGATTGAATGGAATCCTCTCGGTGCTCCACAGTTGTGACTAGAGGTGGATGAAGGGTATTTTCTGCATCGGTGTATGTACCTAGTCTAACCTAAGTTCATACTGTTTTATTTTTCCTCTGCTTGAATGTGGTGATAGGAGTTGGTTTAGTCTTATGACAGCTGTGTTTTACACTCTAAGTCTAGAGTCATGTAGCACTAAATTATGTCAAAACCCCTTCAACCATCCATAATGTATGGACCAGGCTGCTGCAGTGAGCCCACTCTATACGCGGTAGATGGATGCTGTATCATACAGCAGGCACCTGGCCACAATGACGGGGAACAGCGATCCCGCTGAACCCCGTCCTTTAACCCCTCAGGTACCACAATTAACACTGATCGTAGCACCTGTGAGGTAAGAAAGAGGGGTGCGGCCCCCTCTGCCTTCCAATCGGATCCCCCACTGTGAAGTTGCAGGACTCCGATCAGTTACCATGGTAACCTGGATGCTTGTGAAGCTTTCCAAGTCTGTCATGGTAAGCTCCCTGCTGCTGTGTGCACAAAGCACAGCGCAGCAGGGAGCAGGTGAAAATCTTATTCACCTTTTTATAGACAAGGGATCAAAAGATCCCAGGTTCTAGCACCCTTAAGAGGGGCTAATAGTTATTAAATAAAAAGTTAAACTTTCAATATAAAAAATAAATAAAAAAAATATTAAATCACCTTTCCCTATTTTATAAATTATATTAACAATAAAAAAAAAAATATCTGGTATCTCCCCGTCCGAAAATGACTGAACTATCAAAATATTTTTAAAGAATTCCTTTGTGGTGTTTTATTTTTTTCCCAAAGGTCTTTTTTAAAGGTAGTAAATCAAAAAAGCCTATGAAAGTTTGGTAAGCCATATTCGTATTGAGCCACAGAATAAGAACGTCCTGTCATTTTTTAGCACACTGTGAACGCCGTAATGTCAAAATCCTGAAAACCTTGTCAGAATAGTCGCCGCCCCCCCCCCCCTCAATTTAATCCCACGAATAATTTTTTCCCCCGTTTTCCAATAACAGACATGGTAAATTAGATGGTACCCATAACTCCTTATGGACACAGCCTTATTTCACCTTAAGTACCGGGCCATTTTTTGCTAATCTGACCAGTGTCACTTTAAGTGGTGATAACTTTAAAAAGCTTTTACTTATCCAGGCCATTCTGAGATTGTTTTTTCGTCACATATTGTACTTCATGACACGGGTAAAATGGAGTAAAAAAAAATAAAATATTTATTTATAAAAATTAGCAAATTTCCGAGTTTCAATTTCTCTTCTTCTATAATAACTACAAAAATAGTTATTACTTTTACATTCCCCATATGTCTACTTCATGTTAGGATCATTTTGGGAATTAGATTTTATTTTTGGGGGACGTTACAAGGCTTAGAAGTTTAGAAGTAAATCTTGAAATTTCTCAAATTTTCAAAAACCAACTTTTTAAGGACCAGTTGAAGTCACTTTGTGAGGCTTACATAATAGAAACCACCCAAAAATGACTCCATTCTAGAAACTACACCCCTCAAGGTATTCAAAACTGATTTTACAAATGATGTTAACCCTTTAGGACCTTGTTCCACAAGAATTAATGGAAAATAGAGATACAATTAAAAAATTTCACTTTTTTGGCAGATTTTCCATTTTAATATTCTTTTTCCAGTTACAAAGCAAGGGTTAACAGCCAAACAAGCCTCAATATTTATGGCCCTGATTCTGTAGTTTACAGAAACACCACATACGTGGTCGTAAACTACTGTACGGGCACATGGCAGGGCGCAGAAGGAAAGGAATGCCATACGGTTTATGGAAGGCAGATTTTGCTGGACTGTTTTTTTTTTTTTTTTTGTTTTGTTTTGTTTTTTACACAATGTCCCATTTGAAGCCCCCCTGATGCACCCCTAGAGTAGAAACTCCCAAAAAAGTGACCCCATTTTAGAGACTACGGAATAGGGTGGAAGTTTTGTTAGTACTAGTTTAGGGTACATATGATTTTTGGTTGCTCTATATTACACTTTTTGTGAGGCAAGGTAACAATAAAATAGCTGTTTTGGCACTGTTTTTTATATTTTTTTTTATTTACAACATTCATCTGACAGGTTAGATCATGTGGTATTTTTATAGAGCAGGTTGTCACGGATGCGATGATACCTAATATGTATACAATTTTGTTTTATTTATGTACGTTTTACACAAAAAAAAAAATCATGTTTTAGTGTCTCCTTAGTCTGAGAGCCATAATTTTTTCAGTTTTTGGGTGATTATCTTAGGTAGGGTATGATTTTTGCGGGATGAGATGACTGTTTGATTGGCACTATTTTGGGGTGCATATGACTTTTTGATCGCTTGCTATTACACTTTTTTTGAGGTGTAAGGTGACAAAAAAATGTGTTTATTTAGCACATTTTTTTTTATTTTGTATTCTTTACGGTGTTCATCTGAGGGGTTAGGTCATGTAATATGTTTATAGAGCCGGTCGATACGCACGCGGCGGTACCTAATATGTCTATTTTTTTTTTACCAATTTTTTTTTTACTTTATTTGGGTAAAATTTACGTTTTTGTTTATTTTTACTTGAAACTTTTAAATTTTGTGGCGGAAACTTTTTTTTCACTTTTTTTTTGTCCCACTTTGGGACTTCCACTTTTGGGGGGTCTAATCCTTTACAATGCATCCCAATACTTCTCTATTGGAATGCATTGGCTGTATGAGTAATACTGTGTGTATTACTTATACAGCTTCCGGCCTGTGAGATCCAGGGGGCTGGATCTCACAGGCTCGTCACGAAAGGCAGCGTCTTTCCATGCCATCGGGTCCCCCCTACAGCCCCATGGGGACCCGGTGCCGCTGCCCGCAACATAAAAAGCCGCAAACCGCAGGTCTGAATTGACCTGCGGTTTGCGGCCATTGCCCCCCCCCCCCCACCCCACCCCGCGTGCATTTAGCCAAGGTGCCTGCTCAATGATTTGAGCAGGCACCTTGTTCCGATTACCGCCCACCACGTGGCGGAGATCAGAAATACACAGGGCGTACATGTACGCCCTGTGTCCTTAAGTACCAGGACATCAGGGCGTACATGTCCGCCCTGTGTCCTAAAGAGGTTAAAAAATGCTAATTATCCTGCAAAAAATAAGCACTCGTATGTCTAGGAAAAAACTAAAATCAAAAACTAAAAAGGGCCCTGGTATGGCTATGTACACTTTCAAGGATGATTTATTTTATTTTTTTCTTTCATTTTACTCATTTTGGACTAAAAACTTTTTCAAATTGGTCTTGAGCCATTCTGTGACAAAGGGATAACTGTTTTTCAAGCTGTATGAAGGGTACTTTCACTTTGTGCCGGTCATCTAATAACCCTTATCTCTAAATTACTAAATGGTCAAGTGAACTTTAATGAGGGTTTATAAGGTCAAAGATAGGGAGCCCCGTCAGCTCCCTGCCTGACGGAGCAGAGAGAAAATACAGATGCTGCTAGTAGATAAACTCAAAGCTGTGCAGAGAAACCAGCTCATCATTTTTAATAAAAACTAATTGAAAAAATCAACAATTTTAGCTCAAAATGAATAGGAATAATAAAAAAAAAAGTTACCACCAAAGGTGTACATAGCCGTTAAGGGCTTAAGAGACGCTATTAGGATAGAAATGCATTGTGTTGTCTGAAGTATCTGTTTCTGAACCTTTTCCGTCAATATCTAGGCGGAGGGAGAGTAAAACAAGTAGTTCAGATTCATCCTCTGCTAGCTCTGATTCAGACTGATGTATTTTCTAGAGAGGTTGATTGACAGGAATATTTTCCTCTGCCGATACTAAGGAATTGGTTAAGGCAATTAGGGTAGGTTCCATTGCATTTTTGCCATCTGTTTAAAGTATACAAAAAACATATATTTTAATGGATAGCGTGGTGTACTAAGTTTTTTTTTTATTTTTTTTTTATTTTTTTATGTATACGTTTGATGGCAAAAATGTGATAAGAACCCACTCTTAGAGCCGCCATGAATTTAACAGGTGAGACGGTCCAGAGAACCGTGCAGGATGAAATGTTCAGTGGCCTAGAGCAAAAAAAGAAGGTGTTTCAGTCCACAAAAACCTTCAATCTATAATAAAAAAAGGGAATGGAAGGTTCCTGTTAGGAACTATTTCATTTCCAGCACAATCAAACTCAGGTTACCCCTTAATAATTATAATGATGATGATGATTCTTGGCAACCAATTACCTTTAGTTCATGAGTGACACACAGCTGAAATCAGCATTTCTGTCAGTATTTTATGATTCCCTGAGTGAGGTCAGCATAAAGTTGATGACAGGTCCCCTTTAAAAGATCTTGTGAGGCAGCATCAGCATTATTTAGACCTAACCTGGCCTGTGCCTTAGTGTCCAGATCCCTTTAAAAGCTGGTTGGTTCAGCTTGAATCCTTATTAAAGGAAAATACCCCCTATGACTCTTTAAAAGACTCCTTTCTGCTATTGCTGAAAGCAATTCTCTATCTGACACAACAGCGGGGTCAGTTAAGATTGTGGCAATGGCCTTAGTGCTTTTTGTGGCTGCTAGACGGGCGTCATGTTTGAAATCCTGGTCAAAGGATGTTCTTTCTAAACTCAGGCTATGCAGCCTTTTTATGGAGGTCTTTTGTTTGGTCAGGACTTGGAGAAGATTTTAGAAATAGCTGCAGATTCTAAAAAATCTTTTCCTGTTGATTTCCGAAAGACAAAGTATCCCTTTTGAAAATTTAAAGATGCAGGCTTATTTCAGTCTAGAAAGAGTTGTAGATACAGTTGAGTCACATATTATGACCACCAGCTAATTTCTGATTAAAGTAGTGTTCAGCACAGACAGCATCTAGACGGGAGTGACTCAAGGTCTTGGTAGGTTGTCACAGGTATCTGGAGCCATACTGACTACAGTTCATCCCTCAGCTTCTGAAGGGTGCATTGGTGAGGATCCATAGAGCAAACGCGAGGATCCAGGTGGTCCCCCAGATGATCAATTGGATTCATGTCTGCGGAATTAAGGGCAAGGGTAGTACTTGGAAGTCTTGGTCATGTTCTTCCAGCCAATGGCAGACATTTTATAACCGTGTGACATGTCACATTGTATTGCTGGAAGATCCCATCCACTCCAGGAAAGACAATCAACATGTATGGGTCAAAGATCTGCACAGAGAACTTGGTCACTAATGCTTCCTTACAAGACATGTTGCTCTTTACATAAATCTATCAAGGGAGACATCAAGTCGGCTGTGATGCAGGTGCAATCTGCTATGGAGGAGCAGGATAACCACAATACCCACATTGAATAAACAATGGGTGGAGTTTGCTGGGGCCCACAATGACTTGGTTGACTCCCATGTTGCCCTGAATTTTGAGGTTAATTTGTTACGTGCTAGTTACAGATCTGGTGAATAGATTCAGGCACAACAATATAAACTTTCAGGGGATACCTGAATTGGCGACCTCTGCTGATCTTGCTGCCTGTCTTCAAACATTATGTCGGCAACTACTATAGATTGTGCTCATAGGCTGCCTAAGCTGGTCAGTCCCTGAATCTGTACCAAGGACCATTCTGGCTACAATACACTATTATCATATTAAAAAAATAATAATAATAATTATGAGCGCTGCCAGACAACAACATCCTTTGCCTGCTCCATATGCTTCAGTTTTACTGTATATTCCGTACAGCTTTCAGCAGCCACATTACAGCTGCGCAGACAATTTTCAGATGTTGCCAAAACTCTCCATGACCATAAAGTGTGGTAAAAGTGGTGGTTCCATACAAAACTAATTATCTTTTTATGATAATTCGACCCATGTTCTCTCCTGAAGTTGGGAAGTGGTTGGTGAGACACAATATGCTACCGCTGGAAGGGACAACTACTACACATCTGCAAGTCTCCCACGCTTCCAACTCATAAGGTTAAATCGTGGCCTGCATCTCCTGCAGGATGGAATTGACTTGGAATTGATCTTATGCTTGTGACTACTACCCTTTTTACCCTTCTCGTTTCTGTATACTTATGTAATTTTTTTTTTATTGTAGCTATGTTACATTGTTCCCTTACTGTGCAGTTTGCTTTATTCATACTTTAATAGATTTTTACTTTGCCTTTCTATATGAGACCACTCTATTGTATAAGCTTTATCTGCTGTAGCTGGAGGCATCTCCTGTACTGTCGACCTCTGACGTGTTCCCCATGGCTCTTCAACTAATATCTTTAAATGTAAAAGGAGCTGAACGGTACCTTACTGAGTGATGTATAGCACAGTTTCTGGATCCCCTCACACTTCCTAACGTTTCCCTATGCATTTAGCCAAATTGTTGGAGGGATTTACAACTGCTGAACTATTTGCAAGCAATTGATGATTTGAAGCTCCACAAATCCCCGGGTCCAGATGGGTTTTAAAAAAAATGTGCACACTTACTTTCCTGGTGGATGTGTTTAAACTTGTAGCACTGTTTTTTCCCAGCAGAGATGTTGAAAGCTACCATTATTACTGTGCCTAAGGAGGGGAAGGATCCTACATCACCAGAAAACTTTCGCCTGACCTCCTTATTCAACACCAATATTAAGTTTTATTGTAAAGTTATAGCTTCTTGGTTGATTAATATATTGCCACTATAATACACCCTGAAGAAGTCTAGCAGGTCGTCAAGTATCTGATGGTATGATAGGGTGCATTGGAGCTACTTGTCTGGTGTTTTAGATAAATTTGGCCTCACAGATTTTATAAGAATAGCAATATTTTGCTTTATACTGTTCCCCTTTGGTGTCGATCTTTATCCCTGGCTATATGTCCACTGACTTAACTATTAGTAATAGTATGCGTCAGATGTACCCTCTTTCCCCCATTTTTGCGATGGTGATGGAGCCCCGGGCACAGCGGATTAATCAGGAGGAAACAGTGCATGGTAAACAAGTGGTAGCTTACATTCATAAAATTGGACTCTATGCGTGCGGAATATGTGATCTTGACTTTAACACATCCTGAGATCTCCTTAGCAAAATTTCATAACATATTACCGGTATTTGGAGGAGTCTTTTATTATGAGGTAAACTCTCATAATCCCATATTCATAATCTATCAGTATCTGAGCTCCAACCAGCAGAGCCTTCACAATGGCGTTCTGAGAACAGGGCCACTTCAGATGAAGTAAGTGAATTGAAAAATAACTTGAACAACCCCTTAAAATGTTGAAAAGTGTTTCATCTTTAACGTTATTCCTTTTGGAGATCATATCATCTTCAACTTGCTTAACTGTTCACAGTAACAGTTAAGGGTTGCCCAAACTTTTATCACTGTGTGTATATATATATGACTACATATGGGATGCTGCCATATTCAGGAGAAAAACTCTTTAAGGGGTGTTTTGCTAAAATGGGGTCACTTTTTGGGGAGTTCTACTGTAGGGGTACTTCATGTTCTCTTGAAATGTAACATGGCACCCCAAAACCATTCCTGCAAAATCTGCCCTCCAAAAACCATATGGCGTGCCTTTGCTTCTGAACCCTGCAGTGTGCCCAAACAGCAATTTTCAACATATGGGGTTTTGACATATTGAGAGAAAATGGGTAAAAAAATTGTGTTGTGATTTTGAAATCACAATAAAATGAAAATAAAATAAAAACATTGGCAATACAGTGACACTGTGACATGAGTTTGACAATATGGAAGGGAGTTTGCAGACACTCAAAATGGTAGATGTTGGGCAGAATGGTAGTAAGGAGTAGCAGGAAAGGAAGGTAGCTAGCTGGGTATCAGACAGAATGCGGCACAGAAGGAAGAGTGCCAGAGAGGCTAGTCCTGATCTAACACACCCCAACAAGTTTGCAAAATTGGCAGATGAGGGGGATGTCCATTTAGGGATAGCACTGCTGCAGCAAGACGCTTCCTCTGACAAAACCCACAAAACTGTTGCACCCCATTTGGAATTTTTTTCCCTGCTTCCCACTACATTGTATGCAACCTTAAAGGGGTTTTCTTATCTCAGACAATGGTGGCATATCTCTAGGATATGCCCACATTGTCTTATCCTGCACCTTTATCGAGAACAGAGCCTTGAAAGTGAAGGAGAGCGCAATGCGTATGCTCAGCCACCCTCTATTCATTTCTATGGGGCCGTCGAAAGTAGCGAGAACTGGCTCGTCTATTGCCGTCTGCCCCACAGAAATGAATGGGAGCATGTGCCGCGCATGCGCGGCACGCTTCCATTCACTTCTGTGGGAGAGGCGGGGATTAGCGTTTGGTGGTGGATGCACCCCAGGAAATCTGGGGTCCTCCAGCTACAGCACTCCCCGCTCTGTTCTCGATATAGGTGCGGGTCCCAGCGGTGGGACCCGCACCATCAGACAATATGGGTATATCCTAGCGATATGCCCCCATTGTCTAAGATGGGAATACCCCTTTAACCCCTTAAGGACTTAGGGCGTACCGGTACGCCCTATTTCCTAAATCCTTAAGGACTCAGGGCGTACCGGTACGTCCTAAGTTTAAATTGCGTTTTCGGCGCCCCGGGGGTTAATCCAAACAGGCATCCTGTCACAGCGCCCCCCCATATCGGCGATCGCCGCAAACCGCAGGTCAATTCAGACCTGCGGTTTGCTGCACTTTCTGCAGTTTCTGATTCAGAAACTTTAATGTGTGGAAACTATAGATTTTCACCCCCCCCCCCCCCCCCCCCTGCAATCCTGCATGATTTTATGCTGGCGGGTGGTGCGGGGGGGGTTTGTGGGCGGTGCGGGAGGCGGGCGATGCGGCAGGCGGGATCGCGATCCCCCGCCCACCTCCTCTTGAAAATTCTTTGGTGGCCAGTGGTTATACCAGAATGTCAGCACATTGCTGACACTCTGGTATAAACGGCTGACATCTGTGCAGATGTCAGCCGTTTAACCCTTTCCATACCGCTTTCCGTACGGACCGCCCACCTTACTTGCCAAAAAAGGTAATAAAAGTGATCAAAAAAGTACCAATCAAACCGTCGTCTCATCCCGCAAAAATCATACCCTACCCAAGATAATCGCCCAAAAACTGAAAAAACTATGGCTCTTAGACTATGGAAACACTAAAACATGATTTTTATTTTTATTTTTTGAAAAAATGAAATCATTGTGTAACACTTACATAAATAAAAATAAAGTATACATATTGGGTATCGCCGCGTCCATATCGACCAGCTCTATAAAAATATCACATGACCTAACCCCCCTTGTGAACACTGTAAAAAAAAAAAAAAAAAAAAACGGTGTAAAAAAAAAGCCATTTTTTGTCATCTTACATCACAAAAAGTGTAATAGCAAGCGATCAAAAATTCATATGCACCCCAAAATGGTGTCAATCAAACCGTCATCTCATCCCGCAAAAAATGAGACCCTACTTAAGATAATCGCCCAAAAACTGAAAAAACTATGGCTCTTAGACTATGGAGACACTAAAACATTTTTTTGGTTTTAAAAATGAAGTCATTGTATAAAACTTACATAAATAAAAAAAATTATACATATTAGGTATCACTGCATCCGTGACAACCTGCTCTATAAAATGACCACATGATCTAACCTGTCAGATGAATGTTGTAAATAACAAACAATAATAACAAAGTGCCAAAAAAGCAATTTCTTGTTACCTTGCCGCACAAAAAGTGTAATATAGAGCAACCAAAAATCATATGTACCCTTAACTAGTACCAACAAAACTTCCACCCTATCCTGTAGTTTCTAAAATGGGGTCACTTTTTTGGAGTTTCTACTCTAGGGGTGCATCAGGGGGGCTTCAAATGGGACATGGTGTAAAAAAACACAGTCCAGCAAAATCTGCCTTCCAAAAACCGTATGGCATTCCTTTCCTTGTGCCGTGTGCCCGTACAGCAGTTTACGACCACATATGGGGTGTTTCTGTAAACTACAGAATCAGGGCCATAAATAATGAGTTTTGTTTGGCTGTTAACGCTTGCTTTGTAACTGGAAAAAAAATAATTAAAATGGAAAATCTGCCCAAAAAGTGAAATTTTGAAATTGTATCTCTATTTTCCATTAAATCTTGTGCAACACCTAAAGGGTTAACAAAGTTTGTAAAATCTGTTTTGAATACCTTGAGGGGTGTAGTTTCTTAGATGGGGTCACTTTTTTGAAGTTTCTACTCTAGGGTGCATCAGGGGGGCTTCAAATGGGACATGGTGTCAAAAAACCAGTCCAGCAAAATCTGTCTTCCAAAAACCATACGGCGCACCTTTCCCTCTACGCCCTACTGTGTGCCCGTACAGTAGTTTACGCCCACTTATGGGGTGTTTCTGTAAACGGCAGAGTCAGGGCAATAAAGATACAGTCTTGTTTGGCTGTTAACCCTTGCTTTGTTAGTGGGAAAAAATGGGTTAAAATGGAAAATTAGGCAAAAAAATGAAATCCTCAAATGTTATCCCCATTTGCCAATAACTCTTGTGCAACACCTAAAGGGTTAACGAAGTTTGTAAAATCATATTTGAATACCTTGAGGGGTGTAGTTTATAGAATGGGGTCATTTTTGGGCGGTTTCTATTATTTAAGCCTCGCAAAGTGACTTCAGACCTGTAGTGGTCCCTAAAAATTAGGTTTTAGTAAATTTCAGAAAAAT
Source organism: Bufo gargarizans (assembly GCF_014858855.1). Lineage (NCBI taxonomy): Eukaryota > Metazoa > Chordata > Amphibia > Anura > Bufonidae > Bufo > Bufo gargarizans. The sequence continues at coordinate 227,968,115 of NC_058085.1, read as the reverse complement.
TTCAAAATTTGCTTCTAAACTTCTAAGCCTTGTAACATCCCCAAAAAATAAAGTATCATTCCCAAAATAATTCAAAGATGAAGTAGACATATGGGGAATGTGAAGTCATCACTTCTATGTATTACAGAAGTAGAGAAACTGAAACTTTGAAATTTGCTATTTTTCCAAATTGTTGGTAAATTTTGGTATTTTTTTATGCAAAAAAAAATAAAAAAAATTTACTTCATTTTGCCCGTGTCATGAAGTACAATATGTGACGAAAAAACAATCTCAGAATGGCCTGGATTAGGCTCCATTCACACGTCCGCAAAATGGGTCCGCATCCTTTCCGCAATTTTGCGGAAAGGGTGCGGACCCATTCATTCTCTATGGGGACGGAATGTGCTGTCCGCATCCGCATTTGCGGATCCGCACTTCCTCATCCGTGCTTCCGTTTCCGCAAAAAAATAGAACATGTCCTATTCTTGTCCGCAATTGCGGACAAGAACAGGCATATTCTATTATGTCGGCAATGTGCGGTCCGCAAAATGCGGAAAGCACATTGCAGCTTTCCGTGTTTTGCGGATCCGTGTCTCCGTGTATCCGCAAAACACATTGCGGACGTGTGAATACAGCCTAAGTCAGTGTTTTAAAATTATCAGCACTTAAAGTGACACTGGTCAGATTTGCAAAAAATGGCCAAGTCCTTAAGGTGAAATAGGGCTGAGTCCTTAAGGGGTTAAATAGTGCAATTAGAAAGTGCATCTTGTCCTTTTAAAAACAAGCCTTCATACAGCTGTGTGAATGAAAGTTATGGCTTTGGGAGGGCTGGGAGTAAAAGACGAAAAAACTGAAAATTACCTGGTATTGAAAGGGTTAATGATTTCTGGAGAAGGGTCTTTGATCCAGGGAGTTATACTGATTGGAGTTGGGAAGGAATATTTTGCTTCCACCTCATGGGGTTTTTGTTTGCCTTCCTCTGAATAAACTTGCAGGATAACACGTTGAACTGGATGGACATTTCTTTTTTTCAGATTTATAAACTATATTACTATGAGATTAGGGAGGTTAATCCCTTCGCTACCAGCGCCGTACAAACATAGCGCCGATTGCGGTCATTAAAGCCTTTAGATGCTGGGATCAAGTCTAATAGCATCTAAAGGGTGAAAAATCCAAAAATATCCAGGCTTCTTGCCGGCATCCTCTGTGGCCAATGAGGATGCCGGTAAGGCTACTTTCACATTAGCGTTCGGGGCTCCGCTTGTGAGTTCCATTTGAAGGCTCTCACAAGCGGCCCTGAACGCATCCGTCCAGCCCTAATGCATTCTGAGTGGATGCGGATCCGCTCAGAATGCATCAGTCTGGCACCGTTTTGCCTCCGCTCGCTCAGCAGGCGGACACCTGAACGCTGCTTGCAGCGTTCGGGTGTCCGCCTGGCCGTGCGGAGGCAAACGGATCGGTCCAGACTTACAATGTAAGTCAATGGGGACGGATCCGTTTGAAGTTGACACAATATGGCTCAATTTTCAAACGGATCCGTCCCCCATTGACTTTCAATGTAAAGTCTGGACGGATCCGTTTGAGCTACTTTTACACGGATCCCATCGTCTGCATTATATGAGCGGATCCGCTTAAAGAAGTAAAGAAGAGACCGGGAACTACGCGATCAAGAGGAGAAGGTGAGTTAATTTTTATTTATTTTTTTAACCCTCAATTGACCACCTACTAAGCATTCTGTATTAACCATGTTATAAAGGAAAATAATACAGTGAATAGACTGTATTCTAGTTAGAATATACTACAAACTGTGTAAATGACTACCACCCGACCTATTGACTTGAATGGGTCTGTGAACCGTTGTCCGTCAAAAAAAATAGGACAGGTCATATTTTTTTGACTGACAGGATACACGGATCACGGATGCGGCTGCAAAACGGTGCATTTTCCGATTTTTCCATGGACCCATTGAAAGTCAATGGGTCCGCGAAAAAAAAAAGGAAAACGGCACAACGGCCACGGATGCACACAGCGGTCGTGTGCATGAGGCCTAAGAGTGTATCCTTAGAAAATTAAGTAATGTAATAGACAGACACATCTTTTTGATATTTTAAAGGCTATGTACACCTTTTGGGGCATTTTTTTAAATTATTATTGCATTGTACTCATTTGAACAAAAATATATTTTTTTAAATTGGTCTTTATTAAAAATATGGTATCTTTTTTTCTGTAGAGGCCAGGAGCAGACTGACTCCTTATCTCTGCTCTTATCTCTGACATTATATACACTCATTATAGCTCGGTTTTTATCTTACTGATAAAAATGTGGCCTTTTAGATGACCTGCACAAAGTGAAAGTGCACATGTAGAAAAACTGTGACAACCCTTTGTGACAGAACAGCTCAACATTTTTAATAAAGGCCAATTGAAAAAAAAGATTTTTAGCCAAAAATGAGTAAAATGTATTCGTAAACAAAAATTGTCTCCGAAGTTGTACATAGCCTTTTAGGATTCTATAATGACAGGATTGGTGCTTGCAAATGTGGTTCCCATATTCAGAGATCAAAAGCCCAGAAACTATTGGCCGGTAAGTCTAACGTGTCGTGGGTAAACTGTTTGAAGGTTTTCTAAGAGATGCTATCCTGGAAAATAAGGGTATAATGCCATATCAGCATGGGTTTATGAGGGATCGGTCCTGACAAACTAATCTAGTCAGTTTATATTAGGAGTGTGGGGACAGTCCATTTGCAGTTTTGGTGTTCGTTCACACCTAGACAGTTCATACAGCAAAAACAGTCGCCTTTTATCCTAGGTGTTAATCTACACCCGGTCAGCATAGCACAGAACAGAGCAGTCCTCCCGGATTCAGGCCTCCAGTCTGGCACAAGGCTCAGATCCCAGAGATTGCCAGAGCTCCAATGTTAGAGAGAGATCATCACCACCACCTGACACTGCTGGCTGTTTTTTTTATAGGTCTCTCAAAACCTGGCTTGGAACGTGGGGAGTTGTCACCCACCCAGCACTTTGACTACTCCCAGTAAGAGCCGTCCCGGATTAGCTATTACAGCTATACTAAATAGCAAGGTGTCAAACAGCAACTGCTGCTGACACATGAAAACTGGCTCTTACTCCACTGAGGCCAGGAACCTCTGTGACACATACCTTAAGTCAACAACTGTCCCTTGCGCCTTCCTACATACCTCCCCCCTTTGTTCAACCATGTGTAGGTGAACACTTGCAAGACAGTGTACTCGGGACAGGGCATCCGCGTTTCCCTGCAAGCGGCCTGCACTGTGTTCCACTGAGAACTTAAAGTTCTGTAATGACAGGAACCATCTGGTGACCCGAGCATTCCTCTTTGGCCTGGCTCATTCACTTGAGAGGGGTGTGGTTGGCCACCAGACGGAACTTTCTCACCAACAGATAATAGCGGAGAGACTCGAGTGCCCACTTGATGGCCAGGCACTCTCTCTCCACTATACTTTACCTGGTCTCGGCTGGGGTGAGTTTGTAGCTCAGGAAAACAACGTGATGTTCCTCCCCATTTATTTCCTGAGAGAGTACAGCTCTGAGACCTACTTCAGAGGCATCGGTCTGTACCACAAACTCCTTGAAGTCGGGTGTCACCAAAACCTGTGACTCGCATGGGACTGACGTCAACGCGGAAATAGCCTTTCGCCTGGTCTTTCCAGTGGCAAAATGGGGAACGAACCTCATATAATAGCCCACCATTCCCAGAAACGGCTTTACTTGCCTCGTGGTGACAGGTCGGGGCCAATTCGCCTCTATTTTATTCACTTGGTGTTTGATAACTCCACATCTAATGACGTACCCCAGGTACTTGGTCTCCTCTAACCCTATTGCGCATTTCTTTGGGTTAGCGGTCAGTCCAGCCTTCCTAAGGGAGTCCACTACAGCCTGCGCTATGGGTAGATTACTTTCCCAGTCTGTACTGTGGATGACAATATCGTCCAGGTAAGGCTACTTTCACACTGGCATTTCTGGGTCCGCATGTGAGATTAGGATCTGCTCAGAATGCGTCAGTTTGGCCGAGTTTGGTCTCCAATGCGTTTTTTAGGCGGTCACTAAAATGTAGCTTGCAGCGTTTTGGTGACCGTACGACTATGCAGAGCCAAACGGATCCGTCCTGACTTACAATGTAAGTCAATGGGGACGGATCCGTTTTTCACTGACACAATATGGTGCAATTTAAAACTGATCCGTCCCCCATTGACTTTCAATGTAAGTCAAGACATATTTTTTTTAATAAATAATGCAAATGGATCCGTTATTAACGGATACAAGTGTTTGCATTATTGCTTCGGATCCGTCTGTGCAGATACAAGACGGATCCGCACCAAACGCGAGTGTGAAAGTAGCCTAAGCCGAAGCGTACTGACTATGTGGACGCAGCACAATGTCTATAAGCCGTTGAAAAGTGGCAGGGGAGCCATACAGACCAAAGGGTAACACCTTATATCGGTACAGCCCCTCTGGTGTGAAGAAGGCAATTTTCTATTTCGCAGCCTCCGTCAAGGGTACCTTCCAGTACCCTTTGGTGAGGTCCAAAACAGAAAAATACCGGGCTTGGCCTAACCTCTCAATAAGCTCATCCACCCGAGGCATGTGATATGCATCAAACTTAGAGATCTTGTTTTCGGAAGTCGTTACCAAAGAGATGGCTTGTCGCCGAGCCTCGGGTACCCGGTATAGTTTTAGCCGGACTTTCGCCTGAGGCTTAGTGACAGAGACTGAGACTTAGCTCTGGCTTTCGCCTCCCTGGCTGGTGTACTTTGTAATTTACCCCTCTAATTTTTTCAAGTACCTAGTAGGGCCCCTGCCATCTGGCCAGGAACTTACTGTCCACGGTCGGCACCAGAACCAAAACCCGATCCCTCGGGTTAAAGATCCGGACCCAAGCCTTACCTTGTTGATTCCCTTTATGTACAGTACAGACCAAAAGTTTGGACACACCTTCTCATTCAAAGAGTTTTCTTTATTTTCATGACTATGAAAATTGTAGATTCACACTGAAGGCATCAAAACTATGAATTAACAAATGTGGAATTATATACATAAAAAAGTGTGAAACAACTGAAAATATGTCATATTCTAGGTTCTTCAAAGTAGCCACCTTTTGCTTTGATTACTGCTTTGCACACTCTTGGCATTCTCTTGATGCGCTTCAAGAGGTAGTCACCTGAAATGGTCTTCCAACAGTCTTGAAGGAGTTCCCAGAGATGCTTAGCACTTGTTGGCCCTTTTGCCTTCACTCTGCGATCCAGCTCACCCCAAACCATCTCGATTGGGTTCAGGTCCGGATTGTGGAGGCCAGGTCATCTGGCGTAGCACCCCATCACTCTCGTTCATGGTCAAATAGCCCTTTCACAGCCTGGAGGTGTGTTTGGGGTCATTGTCCTGTTGAAAAATAAATAATGGTCCAACTAAACGCAAACCGGATGGAATAGCATGCCGCTGCAAGATGCTGTGGTAGCCATGCTGGTACAGTATGCCTTCAATTTTGAATAAATCCCCTACAGTGTCACCAGCAAAGCACCCCCACACCATCACACCTCCTCCTCCTCCTCCATGCTTCACGGTGGGAACCAGGCATGTAGAGTCTATCAGTTCACCTTTTCTGCGTTGCACAAAGACACGGTGGTTGGAACCAAAGATCTCAAATTTGGACTCATTAGACCAAGCACAGATTTCCACTGGTCTAATGTCCATTCCTTGTGTTCTTTAGCCCAAACAAGTCTCTTCTGCTTATTGCCTGTCCTTAGCAGTTGTTTCCTAGCAGATATTCTACCATGAAGGCCTGATTCACACAGTCTCCTCTTAACAGTTGTTCTAGAGATGTCTGCTGCTAGAACTCTGTGTGGCATTGACCTGGTCTCTAATCTGAGCTGCTGTTAACCTACGATTTCTGAGGCTGGTGACTCGGATGAACTTATCCTCCGCAGCATAGGTGACTCTTGATCTTAATTTCCTTGGGCGGTCCGCATGTGAGCTAGTTTCTTTGTAGTGCTTGATGGTTTTTGTGACTGCACTTGGGGACACTTTCAAAGTTTTCCCAATTTTTCAGACTGACTGACCTTCATTTCTTAAAGTAATGATGGCCACTTGTTTTTCTTTACTTAGCTGCTTTTTCTTGCCATAATACAAATTCTAACAGTCTATTCAGTAGAACTATCAGCTGTATATCCACCTGACTTCTCAACAACACAACTGATGGTCCCAACCCCATTTATAAGGCAAGAAATCCCACTTATTAAACCTGACAGGGCACACCTGTGAAGTGAAAACAATTTCAGGTGACTACCTCTTGAAGCTCATCAAGAGAATGCCAAGAGTGTGCAAAGCAGTAATCCAAGCAAAAGGTAGCTATTTTGAAGAACCTAGAATATGACATATTTTCAGTTGTTTCACACTTTTTTGTTATGTATATAATTCCACATGTGTTAATTCATAGTTTTGATGCCTTCAGTGTGAATCTACAATTTTCATAGTCATGAAAATAAAGAAAACTCTTTGAATGAGAAGGTGTGTCCAAACTTTTGGTCTGTACTGTATTTAAAAGTTTCTAGCATATGTCATAGTTTCTATCATATGTCATAGTTTGTGTCCATTGGTCACCACCAACAGACCATGGGAGCTGGGTCCGTAGGGGGTACATCCCGGACGGGTTTGATTGGCACAAGTCCCCGGGTCAGGGGTGGAGATTTATGGGGTTTGACTGCTTCCCTCTCGAAAAAACCCTCGTTAAGATCCAGGGCATTGCCAGGAGACACCTGGCCGATCCAATGCTGGAAGGGGGTGGCAGTGCCCTCCAGAAGGTATCGGCCAATAGTCTATCCAGCATAGCCGTGGGACTCGGCACATCAGGCTGTAGCCACTTTTGCAAAAGGTGGAGTAATAATATTTGGGTCTCGCGGGGTCAGCCTGCTTAAACACCAACTGATGTACCCGCTGGGCCCGGACCAACACATTCACCCCCAGTCTGGCCAAAATCTCACCTTTTACTTTCTGGTAGTAGGCCGCTTGATCGTCCAGCGAGTCGAAATATACCCGCTGGGAATCGGCTACCAGGAATGGAGCGACGACCTCAGCCCACTGGTCTCGGGGTAGCTTCTCCCTTGTGGCCACTTTCTCATACATCGCCAGGTAGGTTTCATTGTAGTCTGCGGGTTTCATCTTTGGCAGTCCGTGCAGCGATTCCTATCGGGCATCGTGGACACTCCTGCTGTCTGCAAAGCAATCACATGTTGTAGCATCAACTGGTTGTTCTCTTGCTGCTTATTAGCCTCGCGTTGGTGCAGGTTTATCTCCCGCTGCTGCAGATTAGCCTTCATGATGGCCTAAACAACAGCCTCAATTTTTGTCGTGGGGCACGGGTTGTAATACAGCTGGTTTAATGTACAACCTACAACCGTGCCTGAAAAAATGCAGAAACCAAAAATATAGGCGTTGACGCCAGCCTCACTGCTCGTGCCTGCATCCTCCACCAATTGTGGGGATTTGCTTTGGTAGACAGGACAAGCGGACACAGTATAGAGGCAAAGACCAGTTTGTAACTCAAAAACTTCAGTGCTTTATTCACACTTATGGCAACAAAACAGTACGACAGTCCATTCGCAGTTTTGGTGTTCGTTCACACCTAGACAGTTCATGCAGCAAAAACAGTCACCTTTTATCCTAGGTGTTAATCCACACCCGGTCGGCATAGCACAGGACAGAGTAGTCCTTCCGGATTCAGGCCTCCAGCCTGACACAAGGCTCAGATCCCAGAGATTGCCAGAGCTCCAATGTCAGAGAGAGATCATCACTACCACTGACACTGCTGGCTGTTTTTTATAGGCCTCTCAAAACCCGGCCCGGAACTGGGGAGTAGTCACCCACCCAGCACTTTGACTACTCCCATTAAGAGCTGTCCCGGATTAGCTATTACAGCTCTACTAAATGACAAGGTGTCAAACAGCAACTGCTGCTGACACATGAAAACTTGCTCTTACTCCACCGAGACCAGGAACCTCGTGACGCATACCTTCCGTCAACGACTGTCCCTTGTGCCTTCTTACAAGAGGAAAGTTGTAGACTGGATCAGGGTGAGTTGTTGGATGTCCTATATCTTGACTTCTCCAAAGCATTTGACACTATGCCACTTAAAAAGTTGTGGGTAAACTATTTGAAGGTTCTCTAAGAGATGCTATCTTGGATCTCAATAATCTTTAAACTTAACGGCCTATAGTTTCCGGGCTCTGTTTTTGCATCCTTTTTGAATCATGACACTACATTTGCTATACGCCAATCCTGTGGAACCCTCCCTGTCAGTATAGAGTCTGTAAATATCAGAAATTAGCGTCTGGCTATGACATCACTTAATTCTCTTAAGATACGGGGGTGTATGCCATCTGGGCCTGGCGATTTTGTCCATTTTAATCTTTTTAAGTCACTGTTGTACTTCTTCCTGTGTCAGATAGGGCACTTTTAATGGGGAATTTACTTTTACATTCTGCATTTCATCTGACAGTTTATTTTCCTCAGTGAATACAGTGGAGAAAAAAAAAAATGCTTTCTCCTCGTCGCTCTCTGCAACTCCCCTCTTATTGCTCTGTAGAGGGCCGACACCTTCAGATTTATACTTTTTACCATTTATATAACTGAAGAACATTTTTAGGGTTAGTTTTGCTCTCTTTGGCAATTAATCTCTCGGTCCCTAGTTTGGCGGCTTTTATTTATTTTTTACATATTCTATTTTTTTCCTTATAGTTTTTCAGTGCTTCCAGGCTGCCCTCCTATTTTAGTGATTTTAAATGCTTTCTTTTTATCATTTATTGTTTTCTTTACAGTTCTATTTATCCACAGTGGTTTCTTCTTGTTCCTTTAATCCCTTGAATCCTATAAGGTATGTAGTGCTCACAATTAGATTTTAGGATGCTTTTAAAAATATCCCATTTTGTGGTGGTATTTTTTGTTTTTGAGGACTTTGTCCCAGTTAGTTACGCCTATGGCCTCTCTTAGTTGGCTAAATTTTGCTTTTTTGAAGTTTGGTATTTTTGTACCTCCCTGTAGAAACACTTTTTTGAAGGATAATTGGAAGGATATTACTTTATGGTCACTATTTCCCAGGTGTCCCCCAACCTGTTGTTCTGTCAGGTCTATTGGTTAATACTAAGTCCAGTATGGCCGTCCCTCTAGTCGGGTTCTGAACCAGTTGGGAGAGGTAATTGTCTTTTAGTTATCTCCCAAGAACTGTCCTTTAAGAGATGTACAGCTTTCAGTTTCCCATTCTATATCTGGGTAGTTGAAGTCCCCCAAAATAACCACCTCATTATGATTTGCCGCCTCGTCTATCTCATTTAGTAGTAGATTTTCTGTGGACTCTGGTATATTAGGTGGTTTATAATAAACTCCTATTAGTAATTTATTCTTATTTTTGCCTCTATGTATTTCTCCATACAGTGACTCCACATGTTCATGTCCCTCACTTATTTCTTATCAGACTGTGGGCTTTAGACAGGACTTTACATAAAGGCAGACCCCTCTCCGGTTTTGATGATCCTTCCTAAACAGACTGTAACCTTGTACATTAACTTCCCAGTCATAGCTATCATCCAGCCATGTCTCAGTTATTCCCACTATGTCATAGCCCTACACGTCACTAATTCCAGTTCCCCAGTTTTATTAGTCAGGCTTCTGGCATTAGTATACATATAATTAAGAGGTTTATGTATATTTTTTACCCTACACCTTTCCTTCTGAACTGCTCTAGTCCCTCCTTCCATTCCTCCCCCAGTCCCACTACCTTGCCCCCGTCTCTATCTGCATTATCTTCCCATCCTATAACATAATTTCCCTCCCCCCCCCCAGTCCCTAGTTGAAACACTCCTCCAACCTTCTAGCCATCTCTCCCCGCAACACAGCTGCCCCTTCCCCCATTAAGGTGCAGCTCATCCCTACGATAGAGCCTGTAGCTGACAGAGAAGTTGGCCCAGGAACCCAAACCCCTCCTTCCTTCACTAGTTATTGAGCCACTTTTTAACCTCCCTAATCTCCCTCTGCCTTTCTTGTGTGGGTCGTGGTACAGGCAATATTTCATAAAACACTACCTTTTAGATCCTTGCCCTAAGCTTTTGACCTAAATCCTTAAAATGATTTTTAAGGACTCTCCACCTTCCTCTAACTTTGTCATTGGTTCCGATATGGATCATTACCGCTGGATATTCTACAGCCCCTCCCAGTAATTTGTCAACCTGCACCCGATGTGTCGAACTCTAGCGCCAGGAAGACAACACACTGTTCGGCGGTCACGGTCTTTGTGACAGATTGCCCTCTTTTTTTGTGTTAATTCCTTTGGAGCACCTAAAGGGTTAAAAAAGTTTGTAAAAATCAGTTTTTAATCATTTGATGGATGTATTTTCTAAAATGGGGTAATTTATGGGTTAATTATGTTAGATAAGCCACTCAAAGTGCCTTCAAAACTGAATCGGTAGTTTTGAAAATTTTAAATAATTATTCAAAAATTCTAAGCCTTTTAAAAAAGATGACATTTACAAATTCATGTCAACATAAAGTAGACATATCGGGAATGTTGATTTATTTTCTGTGGCATCACTTTCTGTCTTAAAAGCAGAGAAATTCAAATTTAGAAAATAGCTAATTTACCACCTACATAAAGTACAATTTGTCATGAGAAAACATTCTTAGAATGGCTTGGATAAGTAAAAGCATGTGACATGTCAGATTTGCAATAATAGGCCAGGTCAGGAAGGTGAAAATTTTCCTGGTCTTGAAGGAGTTAACCCTGTCCATGGTATCTACGAGCATTGGTTTTATTCGTAGGCAAATTTGGGTCCATTTACATGGGGGCATTATCAGTATAGTTGGCAGGACTGAATGTGCCTACTAACACTTGTTCCAATAATTGGCCACTGTGGATGGTAGATTAAATTATAGTATATAATGACAATCGGCCTCTTCTAAGGCCACCAGGATATTGTCATGCAATAAACGAGGCATGGACTCGCGGGGCAGGGATGTAATATTACCACTTTACAAAGCGCTGGTGCAGCCTCATCTGGAATATGCAGTTCAGTTCTGTGCATGTCCATAGAAAGGACGCTCTGCAGCAGGAAAAAAGACTGAGGAGAGCGACTAAACATGGAGGGTCGTAGTTTTGAAGAAAGATTAAAATAATTAAATTTATTTAGTCTTGCGAAGAGATGTCTAAGGGGGAACATGATTAACCTATACAAATATATAAATGGGCCATACAAAAAATACGGTGAAAAACTGGTCCTTGTAAAATGCCCTCAAAAGACAAGGGGGCACTGCCTCCAACTGGAGAAGAAAATGTTCAGTCTCCAGAAGCGTCAAAGCTTCTTTACTGTAAGAACTGTAAAAGCTGTGGAATAGACTTCCTCAGGATGTGGTCACAGCAGGAACAGTGGACAGTTTTTTAAAAAGGTTTAGATGAATTCTTAAAAGTAAATGACATTAATGCTTATGAAAATGTGTAGAAATCTGAGTCTCAATTCCTTCTGGGATTCGCATCCCCACCTATCCCTTTTTGAACTTGATGGACTTATTTCTTGTTTCAACCTTATTAACTATGTAACTATGTTTGTGCAGCAGAAAAAACCATCATTCATCAGTAGCACATCACCCTGTGTAAACAGATGAGGATGAACGATCATAGTTACTCTTGTTAATCCCCATTCAGAGTGGATAATTTCTGCATACACATTTAATTTAAGTGATCGGGAATGACTGGTTCATTCCAGATCATTGCCCTGTTATCGATTCATGTAAATGGCCCTTACTAAGACTTATTAGAACTCCTTAAAACACTCTGTACGGCACACTTATAACACCTTAACAGCAAATAAAAGTATACTCTATATAACTGTTAGGCATACATAAATATTATTCACAAGATTCACGTGAATACCATTTTGGCCATGCTGGTGTATGTACATGTCAGAAAGGTAGTCTGTTAATATGCAAACTATGGAGGAGATTTATAGATTTTGGAGCAATTTGCACAGTGGGTAACTTTCAGATCTGGAGATGAAAGCTGAGACCAAATTTATGAAAAGACATACGGAGCATAATAAATGAAACGTAGTGCAGATTTCCAACATTTTCCAGCCATTGTGACATTTTTACACCAGTTTGTGGGAGAAGACCTGGTAGTACTGAGTATGGCCAGCTCTACAACAGCTTTTGAATGTTAACAAAAAGTCTCAATTTCACTTAGTCTGAATTTTCATGAGTTCACAGTTGTCTAGGATATACTTACAACATTGCCGATATTTGCACCTTTTCTCTGATAACATTCATAAATGTGATGGCCCTAATGCCACGTTTAACCATGCCCAGTTTTCTTGGCAGATTTCACTTCTGGCCTGGATCAATTTTGGAGTGAATACTAACTTAGGCATGTGATTATTTTGGTTCCAGCTAGTTTACTTGTAATTTTGGCACATTTTTAGTTTTTAGCGCAGATTGATTGATAAATCTCCCCCGTGGCCGTATTGTGGGCTGCATACAGGGATTCCGCAATACACGGGCATCCCATTCCGAGTGCTTCCGTGGTGTTTCTGGCCGTGCCTCCGCACAGCAAAAAAAGTACAACTTTTTTGTGATGCAGATCACGGACCCAATTCTGCATGCGTCTGGCAATTTGCGGTCGGCAGCACACGGTTGTGTGCTTGAGCCCTTACTCTCAAGGCACTGAAGCTGTTCTTCTTTCTGTGGCTAACCCCTCCCTAACTGCTTAGATTGACAGGGTCAGGCAGTGGTAATGTAATCTTACTTGGTCCCGTGATCTCGTTTGTTTGCATATCGGCGCAATAAAAGCTCTGATTCTCGTCAGGGCTGAAAACAAAAGTACTGCACTTGTATCAATAATGCCAATATCCATCTCTTCCGGGTGGAGGCTTACTTCTCATTGGCACATGAACAGTACACCTATTTTTGGCCCTGCCAAGAATCAAGGCTGTACTGCGTATGTGCCAATATATGAATTAACATCACCTGCTCGAGAACACAGAGCAATGAGAGAGATTATGTCACCACTGCTTGATCCTGTAAATCAAAGCAGCTAGAGAGGGGGTGGCCACAGAAAGGAATGGAGCTTAGGTCCAACAAGAGCAAAAGTGATGCCCTTGTTTCACCATTTGTCTAAGTTACATATAAACAAAAATATCATAAATCTGGAACAGAGCCTTGGATCAACAAAAGAAAAACTGTTTAATCAGGTGAACTAAAGCTATGTGTCTGTGCCCTTAGTTGGATAGGGAGGTCATTGGTGACAGATTCCTTTTTGATCAATTACCTTTTAATAAACCTATAAAGTAAGTTTTGTTTCTTCTTTAAGGCCATCACCATTGAGGCTGAACCCCGTGCAGATGGAAGCCGTAGGACTACAAGATATGACATTGACATGACAAAGTGTATTTATTGTGGCTTCTGTCAAGAGGCATGTCCTGTGGACGCTATAGTGGAGGTGAGTGCTTCATAAATTCATTCAGTGGGGGATAGTGGGGAATGGTTTCATTTTGTGACGCCTGTGATACATTTGTTTTTCTTTCCAGTAAATTATTATGGTGCTTAGTTGAACTTTGTTGACTGATGCCTTATTTCTCATGCCATTAACTATTTAAAGGTGTATACCGATCTATGGGAACGTCACCTCATACAGTAAATTGAGTTCTGTGGTGTTCTAAGTTTAGTTAAAGGGGTTGTCCAGGATCAAGAGAAACAGGCATAAGGAGGGAAATTGAATAAGGCAATAAAATATCATTCCCACTGCTGAGTCCATGAATGGCTGCAGTCACGTGTTGCTGCAGCACAGTAGGCAAAGACTGTCAGGGAATTTAACAGCTTAGAAGGTTTCTTTTATAGTTTTATGCAACTTACTCTCCTTTGCTTATTTTTATTCCTTGATGGCCCTGACCTTTAAGTGTTGTGGCTGTAGTATGGCCATATGAAACATGTATAAAGTTGTATGTGGCTTTAGGTCTCACACTGCATCATTATGCACATTGCATTGGACATTATTTCGTAAACCTTGAAAGATTTTCTTTTGTAAGCACAGAATAAGGCTTGCAATTGTAAAATAGTTTATTTGACATTTTCCTCAAAGAACTATACAGTCTTAACCACAGGTTGCTCTTGCTTATACCATTAAAGACTATGTTCACCTTAGGGGGAAAAATTTTTGTACTCCTTTTGAGCTAAAATCATTTTTTCAATTGGTCTTTGTTAAAAATATGGATTCCTTTTTTCTGTACATAGCTGAGATGCTCTAGTAGCAGCCTGTGGATTTTCTTTCTTTTCGGTCAGTTGGGGAGCTGACAGGCTCCTTATCTTTGCTCTTTGACGTTATAAACACTCATTATAGCTCAGTTCTAACCCCTTATTAACCGCTGATCATCCCATATAGACTCCCTGATCACCCCCCTGTCATTGATCACCCCCCTGTAAGGCTCCATTCAGACGTCCGTATGTGTTTCGCAGATCCGATCCGTGGATCCGCAAAAAAGAAATGGTGACTATTCTCTACTGATTCTGTTGGATCTCTCTGCAGCGTTCTGTACTGTAGACCATAAACTCCTCCTCCCCATGCTCCACTCAATTGGCCTTAAGGACACTGCTCTCTCCTGGCTCTCTTCCTAGCTCTCTGGCCGCTCCTTTAGTGTATCATTCGCTGGCTCTTCTTCTTCTCCTCTTCTCTTGATGTTAGAGTTCCTCAGGGCTCAGTACTAGGTCCTCTACTCTTCTCCCTCGATACAGCCCCCATCGGACAGACTATTAGTAGATTTGGCTTTCGATACCATCTCTATGCTGACGACACCCAACTATACACTTCGTCCCCTGACATCACCCCTAGTTTACTCCAAAATACCAGTAACTGTCTGACAGCCGTCTCTAACATAATGTCCTCTCTGTATATAAAACTGAACCTCTCAAAAACTGAACTTCTTGTCCTTCCCCCATCTACTAACTCACCTAAACTTGATATTTCAATTTCGATCTGCAGCACTATCATAACTCCTGTGCAACATGCACGCTGTCTTGGGGCCACATTTGACTCCAATCTCTCCTTTGTTCCCCATATTTAATCACTTACATACTTTTGTCGTCTGCACCTCAAGAATATCGCCAGAATCCGCCCTTTTCTTAGGCCTATTGCACACGGCCGTTTTTTTTTCCCGTTTACTGGCCGTTTTTTGCGTTCCGTATACGGTCCGTATACGGAACCATTCATTTCAATGGTTCCGCAAAAAAAACGGAATGTACTCCGTATGCATTCCGTTTCCGTATTTCCGTTTTTCCGTTCCGTTTTAACATAGAACATGTCCTATTATTGCCCGCAAATCACAGTCCGTGGCTCCATTCAAGTCAATGGATCCGCAAAAAAAACGGAACACATACGGAAATGCATCCGTATGTCTTCCGTTTCCGTTCCGTTTTTTCCTGAACCATCTATTGAAAATGTTATGGCCAACCCAATTTTATCTATGTAATTACTGTATACTGTATATGCCACACGGAAAAACGGAACGGAAAAACGGAACAGAAACGGAAACACAACGGAAACAAAAAACGGAACAGCGGATCCATGAAAAACGGACCGCAAAACACTGAAAAAGCCATACGGTCGTGTGCAATAGGCCTTACAGTGGAAATGGCAAAAACTCTTGTTGCCTTGATTCATTCTCATCTTGACTACTGCAACGCATTACTAATCGGTCTCCCTCTCACGAAACTCTTCCCCCCTTCAGTCTGTCCTAAATGCTGCAGCCATCTATCCATCCAACCACTACACTGATGCTACTAGCCTGTGCCAGTCATTTCACTGGTTGCCCATCCACCACAGAATACAGTTGAAACTTCTCACCCTCACCCACAAAGCTCTCCACAGTGCTGCACCTCTATACATCTCCTCCCTCATCTCCATCTACCACCCTATTCGTGCTCTCCGTTCTCTTAGCGACCTAAGATTAATAACCTCCATAATTCGTACCTCTCACTCCCGTCTTCAAGACTTTTCTCGAGCTGCACCTACTCTCTGGAATACTCTGCCCCGGAATACAAGGTCAATCCATAACTTCTCCACCTTCAAACGTGCCTTAAAAACACATATTTTCAGGCAGGCTTATCCAGCTACCTAAACTGACTATTCCCCGACTAAACCTCCCCCCACCAACTCCTCTGGCCTAAACTCGATCCTCTAGTAGTCCCAAACCCGAAGCAGATCTGCGAGCACCACTCCTGTCAGTTCAATAATGGCTCAAATCCTACTTATCACAATCAACTACCTTATGTGTCACCCCCAATTTCTCATAGATTGTAAGCTCTTGCGAGCAGGGCCCTGACTCCTAGTGTTTCAGTTGCATATTATCCAGTTATCTTTGTTTTGTATATGAACCCTATTCAGAGCTCCTGAAAATGAAAGGATTGATCTGATTGTTTGGTATGGGCAGCTACGCCAGTTTTTCTTTCCAATAGTTTTGATAAATCTCCCCAGTGTGTCTAACTCTCCATGTGACTACAGTATCATTAAATGGGTATTTCAGTTTCATGATATTGATGACCTATCCTCAGAATAGGTCATCAATCAATATGAGATTGGTCAGGGGGGTCGGACTCCTGTCAACCTTGCCAGTCAGGCTACTTTCACACTGGCGTTTTGTCTTTCCGTTTGTGAGATCCGTTCAGGGCTCTCACAAGCGGTCCAAAACGGATCAGTTTTGCCCTAATGCATTCTTAATGGAAAAGGATCCGCTCAGAATGCATCAGTTTGTCTCAGTTTTCCTCCGTTCCGTCACCATTTTGCTTTGCTTGCAGTGTTTTCGTGTCCGTCTGACGAAACTGAGCCAAACGGATCTGTTCTGACACACAATGTAATTCGTTTTCTATGACACAATCTGGCACAATAGAAAACGGATCTGTCCTCCATTGACTTTCAATGGTGTTCAAGACGGATCCATCTTGGGTATGTTAAAGATGATACAAACGGATCCGTTCTGAATGGATCTGTCTGTGCAGATCCATGACGGATCCGCACCAAACACGAGTGTGAAAGTAGCCTCAGCTTGAAGTTGTGGTGCTTGTGCATCCGCTGCATCCTCTTACGTGTTTATCTACAGTGTAGTGGTGATGCAGGACAATTACAGATTCCTTTCTTACTGAAGTCAATGAGACAAACAGCTTTAATTACCCTGCACCGCCACTATAGTGTAAACGGCATGTCCCTTCAAACAGCTGATTGTCGCCTCCACCAATCACAGATCTGATGTTGATGATCTATCATATCAATATTAGCAGTCTACTGATTACCATAACAGGCAGAATAACAATGGAAGTATATTCATAACACCATTGATAAAAGGTGATGTCCATTCCTCCCCATCCGTGAACAGAGCATGCAATCAAAGTCTCCAAGAAGTTGACTCTGCTCCAGGCACCAGTCCTCTGTGTCCATGTTCTGCTGTAAAGCTCTTAACATCACATTTATGTCCTACACATAAAGATTATTATTTTCCATTCTGTAGATTCTGCAATAAAATATATATATTTATATGTTTTACAATGGAACCCTATGATGACAGCTGCCACTGTATTGTAAACGTCAGAGGCATCCTTTTAACATATAAATCATGTGTCTATATGTATACATTACACGTGGGACAGAAACGTGAACACAGCCTAGAACAAATCGGAAAACAAAAACAGATGAGCAGAATATAATGCCTTATTTATATGGTTTTATTTAGCATGAAAAATGCATGGTTGTACACTGCATCCTTAAAGGAAATGTATGTTTTAGATTTGATATTATAATTTGTAATAATATGTGTATTAGCATGTCAGTAGTGTCACCACATTATCTTCACTTTCTTCTGTAGACCAAGCAAGGTCATTGCCTACAAGTGGTCACCTCATCGCCTAGCAAATCAGCTTGCAAATATCATTCTGCGGGAATTTATAATGAATAGTTAGGTTTTGTTCACAACTGTGCTAAGTATTTCTGTTATGCTCAGTCACAGGATGAAAAAATGTGAAAAAAAACCTGCCACTAAATCTGTTTTATGGCACACAACTGGTGCCTGACACAATTGACAATAATAAATTCCATGGGGTTTTTGTCAGGGAGACTGGCATTTTACTGGACAAAATAGTACAGCATGCTGTACTGTTTTGTCTGGCTTTTTGGACTGCATCTGCAACAGGTTTCAGAGCAGATATGAACAGAGCATCAAAATGAAATTCAGTTTTTTTATATTTCACTGTACATTTTACATTATAAACTATTTACAGTTTAAAAGTAATAGTCATAACATCTGGTGACATTAATGTGGGGATGACTTTTTATTTTCTGCATTTCATCTCATCTCTTCATTGCAGGGTCCAAATTTTGAGTTCAGCACAGAAACACATGAAGAACTCCTGTACAACAAAGAGAAGCTCTTAAACAATGGTGACAAATGGGAGGCAGAGATTGGTGCAAATATCAAGGCTGATTTCCTCTATCGCTAAGTGTCCCCCAATCCGATATTTAGAGAAGCAGCTGATGAAGCCGTCCTACCATCCAATGCGTTACTCACTGCTACTTCCTAATTTTGTTGAATTTATTTTCTGTAATGCCAGTTTATTAAAACAAGAGGTAAACCTATATGTGGTTATGGTTTCCTGAGTGTGTGCTATGGAGCATTGATACTATATATTAGTACTATGTATTATAGTACATGCATTGCAAATAACCCTGGTAATAAAAATTACATGGCATGACACCTTGATATGGGCTTAGAGATGTCGCAACCACCACACACATATTATACACTTGAAACAAGCCGTGTATAATGTGATGGAAAAATGAATAATGCCAGCAATGGATGCAATATGGACAATCACAAAGTGCCTTATATTCACTTTCTCTACATGATTAATGAATGATAACTCCTTAAGGGCCCGTGACTTAAAATGTCCATGACTTGAGGACCAGCGCCGATCGAGCGGGTACAGATGTACCTTAGGCATCGTGGCTGCCTTCCGTGACAGCCTGTGAGATCCAGCCCCCCTGGATCTCACCGGAAAACAGGCTGAAGTGTATTACATTCATGAATACACTTACAGCCAATGCTTTACAATACAGAAGTATTGTAAATTGTATCAGACCCCTAAAAGTTAAAGTTCCAGAGTGGGACAAAAAATAAAGTGATGATAAAGTAAAAAAAAAGTTTTACAAAAAAAAATTCGTTTCAAGAAAAAAATAAAAAGCGGCCTTTTCCCACAATAAAGTTAAAAAAAATAGAAAAAAGAAAAGTAGACATATTAGGTATCGCCGCATCCGTACCTACCGGCTCTATAAAAATATCACATGACCTAACCCCTCAGATGAACACATATAAAAATTGTGCTAAAAAAGAATTTTTTTTTGTCACCTTACATCACTAAAAGTGCAACACCAAGCGATTAAAAATGCGTTTGCCCCCCCCCAAATAGTAGCAATCTAACCATGACCTCATCCCACAAAAAATGAGCCCCTACCTAAGACAATCAACAAACAAAAAAATATAAGTAAATATGGCTCTCAGAATATGGAGACACTAAAACTTTTTTTTTTGGTTAAAAAAAAATGCTGTTTATTGTGTAAAACGTAAGTAAATTTAAAAAAACGGTATACATATTTGGTATCGCTGCGTCTGTAAAAACCTGCTCTATGAAAATACCACATGATCTACCCCTCAGGTGAACACCGTAAAAAAAAAAAAAAACTGTGTCAAAAGCCATTTTTTGTCACCTTACATCACAAAAAGTGTAAAAATAGCATGCGATCAAAAAGTCATATGCACCCCTAAACAGTGCCAATCTAACCATCATCTCATCCTGCAAAAATGATACCCTACCTAAGACAATCGCCTAAAACAAAAAAAAATTTATTTTCAAAAATGCTTTATTATGTAAAACTGAAACAAATACAATACAAATGTGTCCGTAACAACCTGCTCTATAAAAATAGCACATGATCGAACCTGTCAGATGAAAGTTGTAAATAACAAAAAATAAAAACGGTACCAAAACAGGTGTTACCTTGCCTCACAAAACGTTTAGTATAGACCAACCAAAAATCATATGTACCCTAAAATAGTACCAACAAAACTGCCACCTTATTCCGTAGTTTCCAAAATGAGGTAACTTTTTGGGCGTTTCTACCCTAGGGTTGCATCAGGGGGGCTTCAAATGGGACATGGTGTAAAAAAAAAACAGTCCAGCAAAATCTGCCTTCCAAAAATGGCGTTCCTTTCCTTCTGCGCCCTGCCGTGTACCCGTACAGCATTTTCCAACCACATATGGGGTGTTTCTGTAAACTACAGAATCGGGCAATAAATAGTCAGGTTTTTTTTGGCTGTTAACCCTTGCTTTGTTGCTGGAAAAAAATTGAATAAAATTGAAATCTGCCAAAAAGGTGAAATTCTGAAATTTCATCTTCATTTTCCATTAATTGTTGTGGAACACCTAAAGTGTTAACAAAGTTTGTAAAATCAGTTTTGAATACCTTGAGGGGGGTGTAGTTTCTAAAATGGGGTCATTTTTGGGTGGTTTCTATTATGGAAGCCTCACAAAGGGACTTCAGACCTGAACTGGTGCTTAAAAAGTGGAAGTTTTGGAAATCTTCTGAAAAATTTCAAGATTTGCTTCTAAACTTCTAAGCCTTCTAACGTCCCCAAAAAATAATATGGCATTTACAAAATGAGCCAAACATGAAGTGGACATATGGGGAAGGTAAAGTAATAACTATTTTTAACTATTTAAGATATTACTATCTATTATAAAAGTAGAGAAAATGAATTTTGTAAATTTGCAAATGTTTAAAAATTTTGGGTAAATTTGAAATAAAAAAGAATTTTTTTTTACTCCATTTTACCACTGTCATGAAGTAATATATGTGACAAGAAAACAATCTCAAAATGGCCTGGATAAGTAAAAGCGTTTTAAAGTTATCACCATATAAAGTGACACGTCAGATTTGCAAAAAATGGGGTTAAGGCAATATCCTAACAAGTCTTCTTATGTGTAGTAATCTGGTCATTAATTAATCACACACAGCTTAATTAATGTATTAAATAAAATCTGATTTCTCGTTAATATAATTGGGCCACACAAGTCCGTGAGTATACGCCCAGCTGCCGCTAGAAGGCTGAGACTAGAAATAGAAGCTGGCTTCACCCAGGTGGGCTATACCCTCTCCACAGGCACCCACAACAAAATATGAATATGTCCTACTCTTGTGTATTTTGCGGACAAGGATAGGACATTTCTAGAGCAGTTTGAAATAGAAATGGTGGTATGCAAACAGCCAGGTCTGTGTTTTTTGCAGATTCACAATTTGCAGACTGCAAAACCGTTACGGTCGTGTGCTTGAGCCCTTAGTCTACTATCTGTAAGAGGGAGACACAACCTGCCTTTTTTGTGAAGGGCTTGCTGCTATTTTTCATTGTCCCTTTTTTTTTTTTCACACTCTGCAAGTTTTATCCTGTTGGAGGTGGTCATAGGCTGACAATTTAGTAACACCTCCTGCAGGCGTGTACCTTGCCAGTTACTCGGTTTCTCCATACTGCATCTGCATCGCCAGTAATCCCACTCCTGTTTGAGTTTACCAAAGGCGGTTACTCTGCAGTACCCGAAGACTCCAGATGGCGAGTATGTTTCCACCATCTTCCTCTCTTGGTTAGGGTCTCCTTAGCCTTCCTCTCCCTCTTTCCCCCTCTGTCCTACTCTCTTCAGTCCCAGTCTACCCCTCATCCTCCTTTCCACTTTAGTTTGCTGCTTCTGCCAGGACTAGCTTCTGCTAGTTTCTTCATTTTCCATCACTCCCATGGGCTCCATTTAGGCCATTTCTTTCCCTAATACGGCGTTGCTCCCCTAGCCTTATCATGGGCTGGTGTTGTGGTATGAGAGTTGGTGCTTTATTCCCACTCCCTACATAGAAATTAAATATATTTTTGTCCGTGCAGTGACTTTGTGTTGCAGTGGGAACATGGGACAATACTTCTTCAAACACCCACAATTGGTCACACCCCTGGGGATACCGAGTGCTCCCACTATAGTGTGGGGTTGCTGTGAGGACGGCCAGAACCTGTCTGTACTCTGCCTTGCTTCCAGGCCCCCTCAAGATTCCACGGTCTCTGCTGTACATGAGTCAGAACCCCCCAGATGGGTCTCTTCTTTCCCCCTGGCCACAGGCACCCCTTCTCTGCTATAGTTGAGTCTCTGAAGCACTTGCCTGCCAACATTGTAGCAGCATTGGCTTCTCCTAGGGAATCTGTTGTCTTTATGCCCCGCTTCATATCCAGGAGCAGGTCTCATTAGTAGCCAAGGCTGTCCCCTCATAGGTCCTGCTCATCCTCGGCGTCCTAAGTCCTTCCTAGGACAAGGCATCCACTAGCGGAAACCCCTTCCGCACTTCTGAATCAGGGCCGAGTGTCAAGCTGTCTTCCACCATGCAGGACCACCTTCCTCCAAGGGACATCTCCACTTCTCAAAGTGGATTTTCAAGTGGCACTCTTCTGGTCTGCAGTTATAATGTGCCCCAGACAATTACGTTGCCTCCTTAATCAGACAAAGTAATTGTACCATTTGGCAATTGAACCAAATAGCAGACAAACCTTCCTTGTTCTAGTGTGCTCCTGGTAACTATATTACACCCTTCATTAGGTGTAAAAACTTAGTTGGGCAGAGTAATTTTGGCCTTGTTAGAATCTGTTTATGGCAAGCCTGCTCAATGCTGGTGCTATTCTCACATTGCCCCCATGGGAGTAGGTTTTTTATAATTATTGCCTACACAATTAGATTACCAATCATACCTTAATGATAATTAATATATAAGCATAAGGGGGTCTAGCCCAACAAAGCCAACAACCCATTTAGCAATGCCAATAACCTCTCCCAAAAAATAGACAATATAGTAAAAAGTTTAGTTTATTACATTTAGCAAAGAACAGCACATAATATAGAAATAAGGGGCCAAAAGAGAACAGAGCCCCCAAAAGTATGCTACAGAGGCAATATTGGGTAATTGGACTAAACCAATATATTCAAAAGTTCAGTACTATAATAAACCAATATATTCATGATTCAATACATATAGTTAATAAATATCTGAAGCATCCCATTATCCCATATAATGACTCTGTGAGTGTCGACATGTATACAAAGCACTACACTGTTCTTGTTTAAAATAAGTATATTTGTGGTCCTGGCTACGGCGCGAAGCCTGGAGAGTGTGACTGAACCTAATCTAGCTAAAGTGGCTGGTGGTGTGCCTGTTGCCACGTGACGAGGGTAGGCCAAATAAAGGGGGCATACCCTATGGGAGATGTAAGGAGAAGGGCCGGGAGGGAGGGGCGAGAAAGGACATGCACCAGGAGAGCTGGGCGGCTGAGATTAAGAAGCCCCCTTCGCCCCTCCCACAAAAGCAGGCTGGATTCAGCCTGCTGAATTTGTGGTCCTGGCTACGGCGCGAAGCCTGGAGAGTGTGACTGAACCTAATCTAGCTAAAGTGGCTGGTGGTGTGCCTGTTGCCACGCGACAAGGGTAGGCCAAATAAAGGGGGCAAAATACGAGTAGGAAAGGTTTAGGAAGCAACTCTTTATTGTAAATGATGGTACTACAGAAATAAGTCAGAGAAAGCCGCGGCGATTTCGGCTTTTGGATGCGGGATGTATTGTGAGAAACAGGAGGACTTCCAGCAACCGATCTTGCGGATGATATGGGCCGGGACCCCATGTTTGGAGGCGGCTCTGATCCTGAATGAATGGCCTGTGATGGCCTGGGGGTTGAACCCTAACCCTGACGCGAGGCTGCGAATGTGTTTGACGAACTGCGAGGACGTGAGTGGTCGTGACGGGAAAGGAAGGAGAGGGCTGGCGGGAGCCCGATTGCCCAGGATGGTTAGTAACCTGTTGAGGACGGCCACGGGACATCAGGAGTTGGTAGTAGGGAAGTATTCTATGCGCACTGGGGGCCCGGTTTGTGAGGTTTTGGAGACTGGCAAGGTGAAAGTGAAATGCTCGTGACTACGGGTGAGTTGGTTTAGAGCAGGGCCTAAGTTGTGAGGAGAGGTGCCGGCGAATTCCCCGGGCTGGAGAAAGCCGTAAAAGCTTAAGTAGAGGGCGGCTTTGAGAATGCAACTTCTGAAAGGGCCAAAAGGACTGCCGTCTAGGGAGGATGAGAGTTTCCTGAACAGGTCCCCTGAGACGGGTTGCCTGGAGGGTCCGGATTTGTGTGAGCTTTTTTGAATGCCCCACAGCGTGGCTTTGATGGCGTGGGAAGAAAAGATTAGGTTGCTGTCTGGATGACTGATCATGAGGTGATGCTGGACCCCTGACAGATACAATCTGATGGTGCTGAAAGAGAGGTGTAGGTCCTTGTGGCAGTATGCCAGGAAAGCCATGATGAAAGTAGTTTCGCTTACGTTGCCCCTGGGGTGGAGTTTTCGGACAGGGACTTGCGGATGAGAGTTTGAGCCATGGATAAGGGCCTGTCTAGTCCAGGATCAGGGAGCCGAAGTCCGGGGGGGAAATCCAGATTCTCTCGGCTTGTGGCATGACCTGGAAGAAGAGTTAGGTTTAAGCGAGACAAGGCATCTGCTGCGACGTTCCTGATGCCCTGGATGTGGGTGCAAGAAACATGAAAATTGAACTTGAGGGCAAGCCAGGTGAGCTTGCGTAGGAAGCGCATGACTTTGGGTGAGCTGGGTCTGCCTTTGGTGATGATGTCGACGACCGTGTGGTTGTCGGTGATGATGCGCACGGGCATGTTGCTCCATTCTTCGCCCCAGCTGCCACGATGGGGTACAATTCAAGGAGAGGAGAGGACTGAATGGCTTGAGGGTCCGAGTGGATCTGGGAGGGCCAGGAATCAGCGAACCACTGCTGGCCGAATAAGGCGCCGAACCCGACGGATGCTGCCGCATCAGAGTACACGGTCGGGCAGGTGGGACTCCAGTGAGGGACGAACATGGAGATGCCATTCCATGCTGACAGAAAGACCCTCCACATGTCAAGGTCGGCCAGGGCTTCGCGGTCCAGTTGAATCAGCGAGTCCTAGGTTGTGGCTGTAGGTAACAATTGGAGGAGTCTTGCAGTGATAGATCGTCCCTGTGGCATGATGCGGGTTGCGAAATTGAGAGAGCCCAGAAGTGGACATGGTTCTGGATCCGATGTGAGCAGAAATGGATGATTGGAGTCTGACTAGTTTGTGCTCTGGGAGTCTGGCTTCCATTCTGCAGGTATCTAACGTGATACCCAAGAAGGTGAGGACCGTGTTAGGGCCATCAACCTTTGATGGCGCCACTGGGACCTGTAAGGCGGAGAAAAGGCTAAGGAGGCTTTCCAATCTGTCGGGCACGTGGTTGGGGTTCTCGACCAGTAAGAAATCGTCCAGGTAGTGTATGACTCTGGGACAGTTGCCGTGGTTTACCAGGATCCAATGGAGGGCCTGGGCGAATTGATCAAAGAGCCAGGGGCTGCTCTTTGACCCAAACGTGAGGCGGGTGGCAAAGTAGTACTGGTCCCTCCATTTGATCCAGTGAAACCTCCAGAGGTGGGGTTGGATTGGCAGAAGCTTAAAAGCGTCCGAAATGTCCGCTTTTGAGAGCCAAGCGCCTGCCCCTACCTATAGGATGAGTTGGATGGCCTCATCCAGGGAAGAGTAGTACATGGAGTACTCTTCCGACGGTATCAAGGAGTTCAGGCTCGGGACGCTGGATGCATGAGGCGCTGACAAGTCGTATATTAAGCGTTTTTTATTGGTATTTTTCTTGCAGACCAACCCGATGGGGCTCACCCTGTAGACCTGGAAGGGAGGGGTGGAAAAAGGCCCTATGATGAAACCCTTCTGCAGCTCGACCTGCAGAAGGGAATCCACCGAGGCCGGGTCCTCCATGGCCGACATGAGATTGGGGGGTCTCCCAGGAATCCCGGGGCAGGGTGACGAGACCGGTGTGGAAGCCTGTTGAAAAACCGGAATGCAGGAATTCGAAGAAGGCGGGATCGTGGTGGGTAGTGAGGAGGGAGACGAGAAGGGGAACATTAATGTCGGCTAGTCAGCTTTTGGCCGAGCGCTGGGAGCAAGAGGACTGGGGGTGGGCCCAGAAGCAAGTGGAACAAATGTGGAGCGCCTTGCATTTACTGTAGTTGCAGAAGCTGGAATTGAAATTATTACATAACTGTTTTTTCCCCAGGTACACGATGGGCGGCCTAACTTGTCCAGGAGCGGGCCCGGCTTCTGGGGGGGCAGAAGTGCTGGGCTGCTGTTTGGGCTGGGAGGTGAAATGAGAGTGTGGGCACCAGTCGGATGCGTGCAGAACTGACTGGCAGTTGGAGCAAAAAGGTGACCTGAGACCTGCAAAGTGTCTGCAGAATAGCTCCATGTCTAGAGAGGCCCAGTTGGTGATATGCTGGAACTGGGCGATGGCTGCGGCTGCTTTCGCCGAAAACGACCGGTGATAGTCGTAGAAAGCGAATCCTCCGTATTTGTGCCCGAGCTCCGTAACCCTGTATAAGTATGCGTCCAGCTCCTCTCTTCTCGCTGGATGTGCCGAGCAGATGATGTCGCGGTAGAGGCTGAACGCAAGCACGAACTCTGAGATGGAGAGTTTTTTGTTCAGCCTGGAGTCTTTGGCCTTCAGGACTACGGACACGTCCCCGCAAGCGATGGTCCGGTTTTCCATCGTGCATGGAGATGAGGACCGCTGCCAGGTTCACGTCCTTGCCTGCGAGTATGTCCCTGCGCAGGTTTTCGGGGACAAAAAAGGAAGGTGCTATTTCGGGAGCCCCGGACAACCTACCTGGGGAAGATGGCTGGGAAGTGGAAGGACCTGGGGCAGGACTGGAGGGAGCGGCAGGCGACGCGTCCCTGCTTTCGACTGCCTGGAGCCTGGTGTTGATGTCGCAGATGGAACTGGACAGGGTATTGATAGTGGCGTGTAGTTGCGTCAGTGACAACTGTATGGTTGACATGGAGACCTGTTCCGTGGACCCTGTGGATGGCTCAGGAAACAGGAGGCGGTATAATTCGGCTTTCTGGGCTGTGACCGAATGGCGGATCCCTCGCCTGTTCAGCTCGGCGATCATCTTGGGGATGGTCCATGTCCGGCAAGAGGAGCGACTTGCTCGTTCCGATACCGCGGACTCTACGGTCGATAGAGCATCCTCGAGATTGGAAACGTGGGACATGGTAGAGCTGAAAAAACGAAGAGGGAGACGAAGCTTGAGGAGGAACCGAGATGGGCACGGGCGATGTGACTGAAAAGCGCGTAGCGGGAAGGTGGTGCCTTGCGTCTGGGCGAGGCCGGAGGACGCGTGGTCCCCTTGCTGGGCGTGATCTCTCAACTTACCTTAAGTCACAGGAACCGTTCGTGCTGCGAACAAAGGGGGACAGAAAAAACTGGCAAAGCCGAGGTTGTCACTACTTCACCTAAAAAGAATGGCATATGATGCTACGATTGGCTATGCCGGGCGGCCAGAATAGCGAGTCGTGTCCGCTACTTACCTGGAAAAAAATGAATAGATTCTAAGGGAGCACTCACGGAGTAGCTTAACCACCTGAAAGAACAAGACCGGATGTGTTGATTTGGGAAACCGTAGCTGGTGGGTGACCAGAGGTTTTCCGGGGTATGACCGGGCCGATGCCGGGGATGACACGTGTGACAGCGGCGGTGGCAAGCAAGGGAGTGGAAAGGCGCGCCATGGGTGGGATGGCGTTCCGGCAGAACTGATGGAGTTTGCGACAAGGGGTCGCTGAGAGAAATGTGTGCCAGGGCGATCCTGGGTGGACGAGATTGAGGAGCGGTTCAGGGCGTACCTGTGAAGACTGTTGGAGCAAAGTGGGGCCTGGCCGGGGTAGGCCCTGGGTAGGTGTTGGAATGTGAGGTGGGCGCACCACCTTGAAGACACATGGGTTGCGTGACCCGAGCGGAGAACAAAGAGAGAGATAGGACACAGACAGATGGATGGAGGGAAACAGGCCTTGCCTGTGGAAGGCGACAAGTGACAGCGAGAGGAAAGAGATGAGAAGAGAGCAGGGCATTCCTGTGGACAGAAGAGTGGTGGTGGCGGGGCCAGCGTACTATGGGAGGTGGCGGGGCCAGCGTACTATGTCAGGGGGAGGCCGCAGAGGCCATCATACTGATACCAGGGGAGGCCGTGGGGGCCATCATGCTAAAATACCAGGGGAGGCCATCATACTGCTGGGGGAGGCCATCCTACTGTGATACCAGGGGAGGCCATCGTGCTATGCCAGGGGAGGCCACGGAGACCATTATGCTATGGTGGGGAGGCCGCGGGGGCCATCGTGCTATGGTACCAGGGGAGGCCATTGTACTAAGTACCAGGGGATATGATCTGATGTTATGTGAAACGTGTGTGTTGCGGTGCTGCGCCGGGATGGTCCAACGCAATTGAAACCGTCCCTGCTGTTCACTTTATGGTGATGTGATTGGTTGTCCGCGACGGGCGGCATCGGTCGGACAGAATGCCGGGGTGGATGCCGACCCCTGACCCCTGACTGGTTGTGTCATGCGTTCCACACTGGGACGCACGGCGGGCGAAAGTCGTGGGAGAACCGGAAGTAGGCCGCAAGCGAAGGACCCGGTGGAGGAGCTGGCGGAGCGGTGCATGGTCCTGCGGGGAGAGGTGGCACGGTAGGAGGGGGGGTCTGAGGGACCGCTGATCTGAGTGTGGGGGCAGGAGGATCGTACCGGCGGCCCCCGCCGACTTCCGCCCTGCTGTCCGGCGGCCATGTGATGCGCTCCACACTGGAGCGCATGGAGGCGAGGTGAAAGCGGCGGGCGAAGGAGCTGACCGGCGGGGGGATGAAGTGGTGGCGCGGGGTGGGTGGTATGGACGCGGGAGGGGGGTGAAAAGGAAGCTGGAGGGGGGCAACTTACCTGGACGGCGGCGGGTTCTGGCACACAGAAACGCTGCACGTGCGGGCAGCTTGGCCGGAAGTAAGGAACTGGTGCAACTCCTCCTACCAAAACGAAAAGGCGAGAGAGGACGTGCACCAGGAGAGCTGGGCGGCTGAGATTAAGAAGCCCCCCACGCCCCTCCAACAAAACCAGGCTGGATTCATCCTGCTGAATATATCATTATAAGGGTACTTTCACACTAGTAGCAGGACTGATCCGACAGGATGTTCACCCTGTCGGAGCCGTCCTGCCGCTATTTTGCCGGACTGCCGCTCCGTCCCCATTGACTATAATGGGGATGGGGGTGGAGCTCCGGCGCAGCACGGCGAGAGGCCACCGGACTAAAAAGTCAGACATGCAGTACTTTTAGTCCGGCGGCCTCTCTCCGTGTTGCGGCTGAGCTCCGCCCCCCCCCCCCATTATAGTCAATGGAGACGGAGCAGCCTGTCGGATCCGTCCTGCCGCTAGTGTGAAAGTAGCAGCCAAATATAAGACCGGACAAACAAGGATAATGGCCACAAGCCATGCAATGATATAGCAGTTAGACAAATGAACAATGTAATGCTATAGAATAAATTAATAAATCTATCTATATTGGCAGTGGTCCAATGCACCCTGTATGGCAAACGCCCTCGACGCGCGTTTAGCCAAGATAGCTTAATCGGGAGGCAATAGAAACGAAAATAACTGGGTGTTATATAGGCCTCTAATAAAGTGCACCTAGAGGTAATTAGAGCGCATACCTATGATGATATGGTTACACACAACGCTGCAGCGCTCAAAAACCCTCCCACTGACAAGCGTGTGTCACCCGACAAGGAAGGTGATGTGACCACGCGCAGAGATGACGTTACAAGCCGGCGGGTGGCAAGGCTCACATGATCTCACGTAAGGATGAGCAGCCAGCCGTTGCCAAGGGGAAGGTCAGTCTGAGCACAATGTGATGGGACCCCACAGCGCATACACAGGTTGCATTCCAGGTGTAGAATACATGTCCAAATAAAAAAGGAGGGACAGTATATAGGAAAACTTATGGAGAGATACACACTTAGATAAATAATTGGGTAACAAGACCACCACCAATAATTGACACGTGTAATAAAGTGTCAATGTGCATAAATACACAAACCATTGAACATATAATTAGCTATATGTAATTAAAGTGCATATTAGACTTAAGTGACTTGATGTGTAGCATAATAAAATTAAATACAATGCTCAACAATGAATCATGATTAAACAAAGTGCTGTAAAATTAGGAAAAGATGTTACAATAATAAATTAGAAATAAACAAAAAAGACTAATAAACAAGGTGCAAAACATGACTTGATGGAGGCAGTCATGTAGAGCCATAAAGATGTTGTACTTTATATTTTCATCCGGAGTCTTTCACCAATGCCAGCCCCCCACTTGATGGAAATCAATAAAAAGAGGTACCCATAATAACGAGAAACACAAAAACAATGAAAATTGCCCCATAATAAAGAAAGATATTAAAATTGCGCAATTTACAGAAAGGACTTGAAACTAGTAGCTTCATTAAGCTCTAGTAGTGCAGATGTTTTCAAAATGGTAATCTATTTAGTTTCTTTTTGTAAAAATAATTTCCTAAGGTCCCCTCTGGATCCCAAAATAACTCTACCAATCCCCCGCACTCGTAAACCCTTCAGATTGTATGCATACTTGTCCTTAAAAACTACGAAATGTCGTTGTTTTTTTCCAGCCGCCTCTCGGCTTGTTCTGCAGATGGACCTCCGGTCATCCCCCCCCCCCCCCCCATTATAGTAAATGGCCTGGAGCGGACTTCTGGCAGCACGGATCCAGCAGGCTGTTCACCTGCTGAATCAGCCTGCTGAAGAAGGCTGCCACTAATGTGAAAGTAACCTAACTTTGTGCATGTAACATGAAAAAATGTGGGAAAGTTTAAGGGTTATGAATATTTTTTCAAGGCATTGTAATTTCTGTGAAGTCCTGAGGACAGCGATACAGATGAATATAGAGATGAATGATTCACAATGGAAGTGCTCATCTCCATTCCTGCTGCCCTCCCGCCGGTCAGAAAGGGCCCCCCACCCTTACTGGGCCCCTGTTAACCGGCTGCACAGGCGGTATGTCCAAGCCTGATGATGTGCATGAGTCAGTAATGTACAAGCTTTACACAGCATGAGCTGGTGATGTCAGTGATGAGCATTCAGCTTTAGAGAGGAAGACAAGAAGATGGGCTTAGACCGGAAGCCCTGAAAACGATACAGGAGCAGCCTTATTACCTTGAAGAGGATCCTGGAAATACCTGTGTTGCGGAGGGTAAGTACTGACAAGCTATTCTTTCCTCCACAAGTTAAGGGACGAAGAAAATATAACTGGAGATTACTGGTTCTTGCAGTAGAGATTCATTGAGATGTCATATACCTCTGAGGGGAGGGCCGAGTCTAAAAAGAGAATGAGGACGATCGGGTAGTGACCCAAGTTGTGGGAAGTCTCAATTTGAGAGTCCTGCATTATACCCAACTCATGATACTTAACCCTTTCATGACAAAGGGTCATTGATGCCCCAGTGTCCAGGTCAAAATTTGCAAATCTGACATGCGTCACTTTGTGGTAATTGCTTTGGAACACTTTTATTTATCCAAGCCATTCTGAGATTGTTTTCTCGTGACATATTGTACTTCATGATAGTCATAAATTTGAGTCAATATATTTCACCTTTATTTATGAAAAAATCCCAAATTTACCCAAAATTTTGAAAAATACACAATTTTCTAAATTTCAATTTCTCTGTTTCTAAAATAGAAAGTCATACCTAATAATAAAATATTTATTACTTAACATTTCCCATATGTCTACTTTGTGTTGGTATCATTTTGGAAATGTCATTTTATTTTTTTAGGACGTTAGAAGGCTTAGAAGTTTAGAAGCAATTCTTAAAATTTTGACGAAAATTTCCAAAAACCACTTTTTAAGGACCAGTTCAGGTCTAAAGTCTTTTCGTGGGGCTTACAAAGTGGAAACCCCCCATAAATAATCCCATTGTAGAAACTACACCCCTCAAGTTACTCAAAACTGATTTTACAAACTTTGTTAACCCTTTAGGTGTTCCACAATAATTAAATGAAAATGGAGATTACATTTCTAAATTTCACTTTTTTGGCAGATTTTCCATTTTATTAATTTTTTTTCTTTAACACATTGAGGGTTAACAGCCAAACAAAACTCAATATTTATTAGGCTACTTTCACACTTGCGTTCAGAGCGGATCCGTCTGAGATGGATCCGCTCATATAATGCAGACGGTGGCTCCGTTCAGAACGGATCCGTCTGCATTATATTGTTAAAAAAATTCTAAGTTTACATTGAAAGTCAATGGGGGACAGATCCGTTTGAAGATTGAGCCATACTGTGTCATCTTCAAACGGATCCGTCCCCATTGACTTAGGCCTCTTTCACACAACCGTTTTTTTTTTCCGTTTTGCGGGCCGTTTTTTGCGTTCCGTATACGGAACCATTCATTTCAATGGTTCCGCAAAAAAAAACGGAATGTACTCCGTGTGCATTCCGTTTCCGTATTTCCGTTTTTCCGTTCCGTTTAAAGATAGAACATGTCATATTATTGCCCGCAAATCACGTTCCGTGGCTCCATTCAAGTCAATGGATCCGCAAAAAAACGGAACACATACGGAAATGCATCCTTATGTCTTCCGTATCCGTTCCGTTTTTTGCGGAGCCATCTATTGAAAATGTTATGCCCAGCCCAATTTTTTATATGAAATTACTGTATACTGTATATGCCATACGGAAAAATGGAACGGAAACGGAAACAAAAAACGGAACAACGGATCCATTTAAAACGGACCGCAAAACACTGAAAAAGCCATACGGTCGTGTGAAAGAGGCCTTACATTGTAAGTCTGGACGGATCCGCTTGCCTCCGCACGGCCAGGCGGACACCCGAACGATGCAAGCAGCGTTCAGGTGTCCGCCTGCTGAGCGGAGCGGAGGCGGAACGCTGCCAGACTGATGCATTCTGAGCGGATCCGCGTCCACTCAGAATGCATTAGCGCTGGACGGATGCATTCAGGGCCGCTTGTGAGCCCCTTCAAACGG
This sequence comes from Bufo gargarizans, assembly GCF_014858855.1. NCBI lineage: Eukaryota > Metazoa > Chordata > Amphibia > Anura > Bufonidae > Bufo > Bufo gargarizans. The sequence continues at coordinate 227,935,053 of NC_058085.1, read as the reverse complement.
AGCTCACAAGCGGACACCCGAACGCTAGTGTGAAAGTAGCCTTACCCTGATTCTGCGGTTTACAGAAACACCCCACATGTGGTCGTAAACTGATGTAAGGGTGCACGGCAGGGCGCAGAAGGAAAGGAACGCCGTATGGTTTTTGGAAGGCAGATTTTGCTGGACTGGTTTTAGATGCCATGTCCCATTTTTAAAGCCCCCCTGATGCACCCATACAGTAGAAACTCCCAAAAAGTGACTCTATTTTGGAAACTAGGGGATAAGGTGCCAGTTTTATTGGTACTATTTTGGAGTACATATGATTTTTAATTGCTCTATATTAAGTTTTTTTGTGAGGCAAGGTAACTGAAAAATGGCTGTTTTGGCACCGTTTTTTTTTTTTTGCAAGATTCCTCTGACAGGGTAGATCATGTGCTATTTTTATAGAGCAGGTTGTTACGGATGCAATGATATCAAATATGTCTACTTTGTTTCAGTTTTACATAATAAAGCATTTTTGAAAAATAAATTATGTTTTTGTGTGTCCATTTTCTGAACGCCATATGTTTTTTATTTTTCTGCCGATCGTCTTGTGCAGGGGCTCATTTTTTGCAGAAAGAGTTGAGGTTTTTATTGGTAGCATTTTTGGGTACTTTTTGATCATTCATTATTACACTTTATGGGGCAAGGTGACCAGAAAATTGGCTGTTTTGGAACAGTTTTTATTTATTTTTACAGTGTTTATCTGAGGGGCTAGGTCATGTGACGGTTTTTAGAGCAGATCATTACGGACGTGGCAATACCTAATATGTATACTTTTTCTTATTTATTTAAGTTTTGCACAATAATAGCATTTCTGAAACCAAAAAAATTATGTTTTTATTTTTTGGGCGATTGTATTAAATAGGGTATCATTTTTTGCGGAATGAGGGGACGGTTTGATTAGTACTATTTATTTATTTCACTTTACCACAATAATAGCATATTTGAAATAAAAAAATGTTTTAGTGTCTCAATGTTCTAAGAACTATATATATATATTTTATTTTTTTGAGCGATTTTCTTATGTAGGGTCTCATTTTTTGCGGGATGAGGTGACTGTTTTAGGCTACTTTCACACTAGCGTTCGATCGGATCCGTTCTGAACGGATCCGATCATAATAATGCAGACGGAGGCTCCGTTCAGAACGGATCCGTCTGCATTATATTGGCATATAAAAGCTAAGTGTGAAAATAACCTCGGACGGATCCGTCCAGACTTTCAATGTAAAGTCAATGGGGGACGGATCCGCTTGAAGATTGAGCCATATTGTGGCATCTTCAAACGGATCCGTCCCCATTGACTTACATTGTAAGTCTGGACGGATCCGCACGGCCAGGCGGACACCCGAACGCTGCAAGCAGCGTTCAGCTGTCCGTGCGGAGGCGAGCGGAGCGGAGGCTGAACGCCGCCAGACTGATGCATTCTGAGCGGATCCGCATCCATTCAGACTGCATCAGGGCTGGACGGAAGCGTTCGGGTCCGCTCGTGAGCCCCTTCAAACGGAGCTCACGAGCGGACAGCCGAACGCTAGTGTGAAAGTAGCCTTATTGGTACCATTTTGTTTGATATACACCTTTTTGATCGCTTGGTGTTGCACTTTTTGTGATGTAAGGTGACAAAAATGGCTTTTTTTTACACTTTTTATGGTGTTTATCGGACGGGATCTGTCATGTGATATTTTTATAGAGACGGTCGTTACGGACGCGGTGATACCTAATATGTGTAGGTTTTTTTAAGGTTTTTTTTATAGGAAAAGGCAATTTTTTTTATTTAACATTTTTATTTATTTATTTATTTTTACTTTTATCAAGTCCCTCTTGGCTCTTGAAGATCCAGTGGGGCTGATGGCTGTACTATACTTTGCAATGCTCTTGCATTGCAAAGTCTAATACTATCAGATGCCTTGTAGGTGGCAACACTGGACGCTTTTGCAAAGCGCCCAGTTGCCATGGTAATCCCATGGATCCCGCAGCATCTGTGGGGTTACAGCAGAGTGTCAGCATAGAGCTGACACTCTGCGCTAATGGCGGCGACTCAGGAATGGAGCCGCCGCCATCACACACAGCAGGGGGACCGCATCGGATGCAGGGGAAAGGGGGGGGGGAGGCTGAGGCAGCACAAATGGGGGCAGGAGGAATGTATGGGGCGGGGAGGGGGCGGACCGCATCAGGGCAAGGCTGCATGAATATGGAGATGAGCGGGGGAAATTGCTTCAGGGGCAGGCGGACACAAGGGGGGGCTTGGAGGCGCACAGATCAGGGGGCACGAGGACACTACCTGATTTCAGGCTCTGATCTGCAGAGCTCAGATCAGTGCCTGAAACCGGCATTTTTTCACTGCCGCAATCTGATTGGTTAGTCTGCATAGACTAACCAATCGGATCGATTGCCCTCAAGGGGCCACTCTGATTGGTTCCTTGCCGGCATTACTGAACTGTATGCTGTCCATGACAGCAGCAGGACAGGGGCAGAAGCTTTATTCCAAGCGCAGCTGGCTTGATGGTTATACACGTGGTAGCTGCACAGAGCATGTGCAAATATCACGTATATAAACGGATTGCAGTCGGGAAGGGGTTAATCAGAAGGAAGTCAGTCTAAAGATTATAGAGAGTGGGGAGCAGGATAAAAGCTGTTAGGCCTTTCCTTGGGATCCAGAATACACTAGATATTTAAGAGTTGTGAGTTGCCTCCGTAGAAGACCGAAGGAACTCCAATAAAGGCTCTAGACACAAAATCTTATGTAAGTTAATGAGATAAATGGAACCAAATGTGTAAACCCCCAAGGCAAGGGTCCCCTTCATTGCCAAGAATCACCCCTCTTCCTCACAACAGGTGTCAATTAATTGCCAAGAAACAGACCTGGCTATAAATACACATACACCTTTCGGCTTTGAGTCAGCAGAACAACTATGATAAGACAGTACCTTCTGCTAGAAAGCTTCTGCAAAACGGACAAGAATAGGGAATGTTCTATTTTTATTGCAGGGCCTTGGAACGGACATACAGATGCAGACAGCACACATGTGCTGTCTATATTTTTTGCTGCCTCATTCAAATGAATGGGTCCACATCTGATCCGCAAAAAATGTGGATAAGATACAGACCAAAACTATGGTTATATACATGAGGCTTTAATGAAGATTCCATTCCTGGGGAAGAGGAAGAAAAAAGAGGATATTAATCCAGGAGGAGAGAAGGAATGTAAAGTAAATCCCACTAGAACAAAGAAATGCCTGTCAAGGCGAAAGCATTTGGAGGCTGTGAAAACACAGGTGGAGAGAGATCCGCTCCGGTCTGAGAGAATGAAATATAATTTAATGAATGAAAGAATAAATATAAACATGGAATCTTTATTTACCCCTTCTACCCTGGGCCAGTTTTTGCCCTCCTGCCCAGGCGATTTTTTGCAAATCTGACATGTCACTTTATTTGGTAATAATTTTGGAACACTTTTACTTATCCAAGCCATTCTGAGATTGTCTTCTTGTGACACATTGTACTTCATGATAGTCATAAATTTGAGTCAATATATTTCACCTTTATTTATGAAAAATACCAAATTTACTAAAAATTTAGCAATTTTCAAAATTTCAATTTCTCTGCTTTTAAAACATATTTTGAGGTATCACTTTCTATATTACTTAACAATCCCCATATGTCTACTTTACTTTATGTTGGCATCATTTTGTAAATGTCATTCTATTTTTTTTTTTTAGGAAATTAGAAGGCTTAAAATTTTAAAAGCCATTCTTAAAATGTTTACGAAAATTTCTAAAACCCACTTTTTAAGAACCAGTTCAGGTCTGAAGTCACTTTGTGGGGCTTACATAGTGGAGACTTCCCCATAAATGACCCCATTGTAGAAACTACACCCCTCAAGTTACTCAAAACTAATTTAACAAACTTTGTTGACCTTTTAGGTGTTCCACAAGATTTAAAGGAAAATGGAGATTACATTTCAAAATTTCACTTTTTTGGCAGATTTTCCATTTTAATAATTTTTTTTCTTTAACAAATTGAGGGTTAACAGCCAAACAAAACTCAATATTTATTACCCTGATTCTGCAGTTTACAGAAACACCCCACATGTTGTCGTAAACTGATGTAAGGGCATACGGCAGTCCGCAGAAGAAAAGGAGTGCCATATGGTTTTTGGAAGGCAGATTTTCCTGGACTGGTTTTTAGATGCCATGTCCCATTTGAAGCCCCCCGATGCACCCTTACAGTAGAAACTCAAAAAAAGTAACCCCATTTTGGAAACTAGGGGATAAGGTGCCAGATTTATTGTTACTCTGAACCCTTTCTAGCTCCTATATTCACGATGTGGCCTTACAAGGGATTTATAAAGATTATATTGGGATCCTCTCTCTTTTTATACATGTGAAATGGAGAAACAACCTTCATTGTCTAAACGCTGTTTGTGTAAATCAAGTTAAATGATCTGGATTGACATTCTGCTGTTTGGCCACAAGATGTCGCTGTTTCCTAAACACAGCTAACAGACTGCATATTTTCCATATTCATGAGAGGTGGAGTTACAAAACCTTGTAAAAGAAAGGGAGCAGCCATCTTAAAGGAAGCTGAGACTAAGGAACTCTGTGACCAGAGCTGCACATAAGTGAAGCTGATCGTGTCTAAAAACCTGATCCTGTCCAGAGGAACGAGGATTGCTTTCATAATGTTAATTTCTTTGCTTTTAAGGCAGATGGTGATTAATGATGAGCAGGAGGTGCCATATTCGATTTCGCGAATATTATATTGAATATTCATCTTATATTCGTCAAAATCGAATATTCGTCATTATTCTATTTATCGCGAATAATATGCAATTTAATTATTCGCCTATTATGAATTTTCTTTTAACTGTATAAGGCAACTTTCCTATGGCTAGGCTAATATGTGTATTTTACGAATATTCGCTATATTGCTATAACTTCATTTTTTAGAATATTCGTAATATTCTAAAAAAAACTATGGTTATAGCAATATAGAGAATATTCATAAAATACACATATTCATTGTAATTTAGCTAATATAGTGCAATAATTTTTTATTATTTTTTTGTCAAATTTTTTTGCCTCTTCTGAACTTCAGTTTTGGAAAAAAATTTACACTATAAAAAAATATATACTATAGCACTATTAGCTAAATTGCTTTCTATATGTGTATTTTACGAATATTCGCTATATTGCTATAACTTTGTTTTTTTTAATATTCGTAATATTCTAAAAGACAAAGTTATAGCAATATAGCGAATATATTCGTTAGGCCTCGTTCACACCAGAGTTCAGCCTTTCCGTTCTCCTGCTCCGTTATAGGAGCAGGAGAACGGAAAGGACGGATTGGGCACATAACAGAGGCGAGCGGAGCCTACGGACCCCATAGACTATAATGGGGTCTGTTAGGTTTACGCTCAGAAGATGATTTTGGAGCGGAGACAAAAGTACTGCATGCAGGACTTTTGTCTCCGCTCCAAAATCATCATCTGAGCGTAAACCTAACAGACCCCATTATAGTCTATGGGGTCCATAGGCTCCGCTCGCCTCTGTTATGTGCCCAATCCATCCTTTCCGTTCTCCTGCTCCTATAACGGAGCAGGAGAACGGAAAGGCTGAACGCTGGTGTGAACTCAGCCTTATTTAGAATATTCGTCTTATTTTTTTTCAATGTGTACTGTTATTCCACTTTGGCATACTGCTCCCCGACAAGCGTCCCCGTCACCATGGGAACGCCTGTGGGTTAGAATATACCATCGGATCTGAGTTTTCAGATCTGATGGTATTTTCTAACCCACAGGAAAAAATAATGTGAAAATTCAAAATAACGAATATATTCACTATATTGCTATATATGCGTTTTTTAGAATATTGTTAATTTTTTTTTCCATATGAAAACATGATTCCTTCCTGCTTAAGGGAGCATTCACACGACCGTGTTGGTTTTGCGGTCCGCAAATCACGGATCCGTGTGTTCCATATGTCTTCAGTTATCTTTCCGTTCCGTAAGTCCGTATAATACGGACATGGAGCTTCCGTGTATAATCCGTTTTTCATGTTCTGCAAAAAACTGAAATGGGCCTGAAATGGGGTTTCCTAGAATGTTTTCAGTCCAGGGGGTCAGCAAAAAACGGATGACATACGGATGCATTTGTGTGCTATCTGTTTTTTATGGACCCATTGACTTTCTATGGGGCCACGGACCGCAATTTGAGGCCACGTATAGGACATGTTCTAAAATAAAAGGAACGGACAAACTGAATGGACAGCACACGGATGACAATGAAAGGCATTCCGCCATTTTTGTGGACCCATAGAAATAAATAGGTCCGTTCATTGTCCGCAAAACTTGTGGAACGGACGCGGAAGAAAAACACGTGTGAATGCTCCCTTAGTTGCTTGTGTGCCAATGACTCATTGACCCACAATAAGGAGGAATCATATTTTCAGATGTAACAAAAATGACGAATATTCGATATAGCAAATATATAGCACTATATTCGTAATATTCGCGAATTTACAAAGTTGCAAGATTCGCGATTAATATTCGAATATTCGAGCTCAACACTAATGGTGATACCTCATAAAATAGTTCTTACTTTATATTTCCCATATGTTTACTTTATGTTTGCATCATTTTGTAAATTCTACAAGCAATTAAAAAATTTAAGAAAATTTCCAAAACCCACTTTTTAAGGACCAGTTCAGTTATGAAGTCAGTTTGTGGGACTAAGGCTACTTTAACACGTTTGGTGCGGATCCGTCATGGATCTGCACAAACGCATCCGTTCAGAACATATCCGTTTGTATTATCTGTAACACAGCCAAAACGGCTCAGTCTTGAACACCATTGAAAGTCAATGGGGGACGGATCTGTTTTCGATTGTGCCATATTGTGTCAGTGAAAACTGATCCGTCCCCATTGAATTACATTGTAAAATTGCATCAGAGTTGCAAATGCTATACTAATAAGTTACAGATGCTTGGCAAATCATTTTGTACAAAATTATTTGAGCCTGTCTGCCGCACGTCAAGGCGATCTCTAGTTAGACGGGTTCCGAACACAAAATTCTATCTGTTATGTGCCATAACGGCTATCATATAATTCAGCAAGTGTAGGTTCCACATGCATGTTGGGCCCAATGAATTTCTGTCATTTTTTGGTGCCAAAATGGCCTCCATTATATCCTGGGAAAGCAGGTGCCAACATGCATGCCGGGCCCACTCCACACCACTCCTGCAGGCAGGGTTTTGGTGTCCGTCTCAAAAGCGGAATGGAGGTGGAACGAAGCCAAGCTGATTAATTCCGAGCGGATCCTTATCCATTCAGAATGCATTAAGGGCAAAACTGATCCATTTTGGACCGCTTGTGAGAGCCCTGAATGGATCTCCTAAACGGAAACCAAAACACCAGTGTGAAAGTAGCCTTAGATAATAGAAACCACCCATAAATAAACCCATTTTATAAACTACACCCATCAAGTTATTCAAAACTCATTTAACAAACTTTTTTTAACCCTTTAGGTGTTCCACAAAAATTAAAAGTAAAATGGAGATGAAATTTCAAAATGTGACACTTTTGGCAGATTTTCCATTTTAACCCATGTTTTCCTGTAACCCATGAAGGGTTAACAGCCAAACAAAACTCAATTCTGCAGTTTATAGAAACGCACCACATGTAGTTGTAAACTGTAGGGCTCAAAATGAAAGGAGCACCATAAGGTTTTTGGAGGGCAGATTTTGCTGGACTGGTTTTTAGGCACCATGTCACATCTGATGCACCCCTACAGTATTAACTCCCAAAAAGTGAGCCCATTTTGGAAACTACAGGATAAGGTGACCATTTTATTGGTACATATGATTTCTCATCGCTCAATATTACAATTTTTGTTAGGCAAGGTAACCAAAATGGCTGTTCTGGCACAGTTTTTATTTGTTTGTTTTTTACAATGTTCACCTGACAGGTTAGATCATGTGCTATTTTTATAGAGCAAGTTGTGACGGATGCGAAAATATCAAATATGTCTTTTTTTTATTTATTTGTTTGATCACTCAATATTATACTTTATGGGACAAGGTGAACATATAGTTACATAGTTGTTAAGGTTGGAAAAAGTCAAAATCCATCAAGTCCAACCTGTAATCCTGCTATATCGATATATGGAACAAATCCCTGGATCAATATCCATCTTCCTTTTAAAAAGGGGTTGGGCCAAAGGGAAAGGGTGTGTAAAACCTAGATTTCTATAAGCCTCAGTGTTATTTTGAATTAAAAAGTCATCTAAACCTTTTTTAAAGCCATCTACTGTATTTGCTGTGACCAGCTCCTGTTTACTGTAAAGAATGCTTGTCGCTTCTTATGATTGAATCTTTTTTTCTCCAGGCATAGGGAGTGGCCCCTTGTTTTTTAAGGGGTTTAACACAGAATAGCTTCCCTTGATATTTTTTTGTATGGTTCATTTATATATTTGTATAGGTTAATCATGTCCCCCCTCAGACGTCTTTTTTCAAGGCTAAACAAATTCAGTTCATTTAATCTTTGCTCATAACTAAGCTCTTCCATGCTCCTTATGAGTTTAGTTGCTCTCCTCTGTACTTTTTCTAACTCCAGGGCATCCTTTTTATGGACTGGTGCCCAGAACTGAACCGTGTATTCCAGTTGAGGCCGCACTAACGCTTTATATAGTGGCAATATTACATCCCTGTCCCGTGAGTCCATACCTCTTTTAATACAGGACAACCAAAAAACTGGTTGTTTTGGCACAGTTTTTATAAAAAAATTTTTACGGCATTCAAATTAGGGTGCAGATCATTGTGATATTTTTATAGAGATGGATGCGGCGATATCTAATATGTCTACTTGTTTTATTTATTTCAGTTTTACACAATAAAATAATTTTTGAAAGAAAAAATTATGTTTTGTGGCTTCCTTTTTTGAAAGCCATATTTTTTTTAACTTTTTCGGTTGATTGTCTTATGTAGGGGCTCATTTTTTGCGGGATGAGGTGACGGTTTGGTTTTATTTTGGCGTACATATCACTTGTTATTACACTTTGTGTTATGTAAGGTAACAAAAATTGCTTTTTTGGTACAGTATTTATTTTATTTTTTATGGCGTTCAGCTGAGGGGAAGGTCATGTGATATTTTTATAGAGATGGACGTTAAGGATGTGGCAATACCTTATACATGTCTGTACCTTTTTTAAAGGGAATCTGTCACCTGGTTTGAGCATATTAAAAAAATTACTACTGCCATGTACAATAAAATACCTTATTTCTTCCTGTAGTCTTCATTTTTTGTTTCATGGTTTTATTAGCGATAAAATTCACTTTTTATGTTATTCAAATGTGTCCAAGGTGCCCAGAGGGGCGTTATTATCCTTCTCTGGAGCCCAGTACAGTGCCCAGCCCGCCTTCCTTTAGAGCCCAAGCACATCTCTTCCAGCATAAGTAACTGCCCACACCCGAACTCTTTGCCGCTGCCGCCCCCTCTGCTATGTGATTATTTGGATGTAACTACGCTCACAGATTCCTTGCGTCCGCTCGATGAAATCTCACGCAGGCGCAGTACTGCGGACTGCCTGCGCGATGTAGAAGCTCCTGAGGGCAATAGCTTTACATTTGTCACTGGGATCGGCGCATGCCCAGTGACACATTTGAAGCTGTTGCCCTCAGGAGCTTCTACTTCGCGCAGGCAGTCCACGGTACTGCGCCTGCATGAGATTTCACATAGTGGAGGGGGGCGGCGGCAAAGAGTTCGGGTGTGGGCAGTTACTTATGCTGGAAGAGGCGTGCTTGGACTCTAAAGGAAGGCGGGCTGGGCACTGTAGGGGGGAGTTACTGCGCTCCAGAGAAGGATAATAACGCCCCTCTGGGCACCTTGGACACTCATTTGCATAACATAAAAAGTGGATTCTATTGCTAATGAGAACATGAAACAAAAAATGAAGACTACAGCAAGAAATAAGGTATTTTATTGTACATGGCAGTAGTAACACTTTAATATGCTCAAACAATGTGACAGATTCCCTTTAAATTTATTTCAATTTTACACAATAAAAGCTTTTCTGAAAGAAGAGTCACGTTTTTGTGTCTCCATTTTATAAAAGCCATATTATTATTATTTTTTCAGGTGATTGTCTGTCTTTTGTAGGGGCTAATTTTTTTGCAGGATGAGGTGACAGTTTGACTTTTTTTTATTTTGGGATACATACAACTTTTTGAGCGCTTGGTATTACGTCATAGCCAGACCCTAATTTCTGATATTTAAGGACTATATATTGACAGGGAGTGTTCCACAGAATTTGTGCTTAAAAAATGTGGTGCCAATAGTCAAAAAGGGTTCAAGCCCGGTAAGTTTAACATGTCGTGGGTAAACTGAAGGTTTTTTAAGAGATGCTTGTAATGACCGGTGTCACGCACAGGGAGGAAAACAGGGAAAGCCCTGCCTAAGGGAGGGGGAAAGGTGGTGACCCCTAACTCACCTTGCGGCTGGCACCTGACTGCCCTGACGTCCCTAGACGGGTTCCTCACCCGTGCGGCGATCACGTGCCTAAACCCTGGCTTTCCCTGAAATGAGCCCTAGATAGTGAACGGGCCGGTGGGATCGCTAGTCCGCACCACTGCACTAAGAGGGAAACACCAGGGAGAGGACAGACAAATACAGACAAACACAAACACCCAGGTGGACGACCACAGCAGTCCACAAAGGTCCAACAGGGATCCGGAGGGTAGCGTTCTGAATCAACAGTCAGAGAACGCAGCAACACAGCTCCAGTGGGTCAGGATAGATGTCCAGGCAGGAAGCTCTATCTCTGGCAACCAGAGAAGTGTGAGAGGGGAATATAAGGAGGTTTGGGAGTGCTGGATAAGGAACAGCTGAGGAGAAGGAGCTACGGATCCCTGAGTGAGCCAAAAGGGTTTGCAAAGCAAACTCAGAAAGCTACCATAAGGAAAACAGCCCTATCTTAAATAGAGCGTGCAGCCAACCGCTGCGACTTTCTGACCCCGGGTATAACGGAGTCAGGAGTGGTTCTCGATACCCTCGTGACAGTAAAGCTCGTTCACCCTCATGGCCCCAGAATATACCACCTGCCCCCTCCCTCACAGCAGTAAGTTCCCCTTACTCACAGCATCTGAGAGTGTTAAAAACCGGAAGTGTTGGTTTCCTCTTTAGGCGCGCTTTTCCCCAGCAGAGATCAGGGAAAGCAGCCTGTACTAGGTTTCTAGGCTCATTGTTAGTATATCCCAGTTCAGGCCACTAGATTGCAGCATTGAACTGTGATATAGTGATTTCTATACAGAATAATGGAGCAATTTAAATCTGATGATTGTAAGTTGTGGTCCACTTGGGGGACTTAACAAAAAGTAAAACAAATTAAAAAAGTTTTGAAAATATAAAAAAATATAAAAAATTACCCCCATTTCTCAAAATAAATAAAAAAATAGCATTATGGTCATCACCATGCGAAAACACCCATACTATTAAAATATTTTTAAAAAGTTAGCCCATATGGTCAATGGCTTAACAGAATAAAAAATTTAAATGCTGATTCACATTTTTTTCAAGTCATACACAACCCAAAAATGCGCGTTGGGGTTGGCGCCATCCTGGAGGAGACACAGTATGGGTAATGTCCTATGTCTTGTTCAATTGAATTCTATCTATGCACTTTAGAACAATCGTGATGGATTAATTAGGACCTGTGTCCATTGTCCTGCCTTCATTGTATCCTATATATGCACTTTAGCAACAATTATGACGGATTAATTGGGATCTGCGTCCACTGTATGTTTCCTCCACTGATGCCGTTTTTTATCTCCTGTACCAATTCTTTTAATCATGCATGTAATTAATTGTGATTTATTTAATTGTGATTTTTGTGTAATAAAGAATTAATTAGTATTAGCGGTCTGGCATTTTCTATGTAGGTTATGTTCTGTAGAAGGCAATGCATGGGGCTGCTTTCTCTTCCATCTGGTCCCCGTCACCACAGCATGGTGACTCAATGGAAATAGAGCTGAAAACCCCCTAATATGCTGCAGTCAGCTTTGACCGCGGCATAGAATATTTAAATCCTGCGCAATCACTGTTTACAGCTGTATGTGAATGCTGGGCCCCTGCACTGTTCGCATGCGCACCACTCCAGTGCCCGCACGATCATCTTTACGTACGGTACATCAAAGTTCGCCAAGGCACTGGCAGCCATGACGTACTAGTATTTCATGGGTCTGCTATGCGTTAAAGGGAACCTGTCACCTACTTTATCACTATATAAGTAAGTGAATTGCATAGTAGCACATGTCACCTTATTCACAAATGTGACTTTCTTTCAGCCATTGGTGGTTCCGATCTTCATAAAAAGAACTTTGAAATGCAAAGGAGCCTGCAAAGTGCCCAGCAGGGAGTTAAAGGGAACCAGTCACCGGGATTTTGTGCATAGAGCTGAGGACATGGGTTGCTAGATGGCCGGTAGCACATCCGCAATACCCAGTCCCCATAGCTCTGTGTGCTTTTATTGTGTAAATAAACCGATTTGATACATATGCAAATTATTCTGAGATGAGTCCTGTATGTGAGATGAGTCAGGGACAGGACTCATCTCAGGTTAATTTGCATATGTATCAAATCGGTTTATTTACACAATAAAAGCACACAGAGCTATGGGGACTGGATATTGCAGATGTGCTAGCGGCCATCTAGCAGCCCATGCCCTCAGCTCTATGCACAAAATCCCGGTGACAGGTTCCCTTTAATATCAGCAGAATGAGCCCAGGCATGTCTCTTGCCGGTGCCCAAGCCCACCTCCTCTCGACTTTCATATGACGCCCCCTCCACCAAGAAACATTCCAGCCCTAATTCCACTTGTTTTTATGCTGCCGCAATGCGGTACAGGCTGCATGCATCACTGGGCTTGGCGCATGCCCAGTTGAGGAATTGAATCTAATGTCCTTAGTAGGACACTCAGTGGATGCGATGTGGCAGAAAATAGGTGGGCAGAGTTGGGGCTGGGATTTGACGTTGCAGTGGAGGGGGCATCATGTCAAAGTTGAGAGGAGGCAGGCTTGGGCACTGACAAGACGCAAGTTTAGACTCCTTCCGCTGAGATTAAGGTCCCAGACAGGCACTTTGAAGGGTCATTTGCATTTCAAGGTTCTTTTTTCTGAAGATAGGAAACACCAGTGGCTGAAAGAAAGATAGATACATTGTGAACCATCTGACATGTGCTACTATGCAATTCTAGCAGTAAAGAAGATTAGTGCACACACGCCATTGAAGTCAGTGAATCTGAAAGTGGATGCGCGGTCGGCTTCATCTGCAGTCAACTCCACTTCCAGGTGTAATGACGTCAACGCCACATGTGCACCAATCACGTTCGCTGGTTTGCAAGCAGAAGAGGTGGTGTGCACGCTCTCTGCTAGCGAACCAGTGCGCAAGTGCAAGAAATCAGCCCTAGACTCACGGCTAGCCCTGTCAATCTAATGGGAGGGGGGATGTTTTTAACACTGGAGGCGTCTGTATTGAGTAATGCCTCATTTGCATAAACATAAAAGGGTACATTTCTCTAAAACTTCTACATCTAAAAAAAAGATAAATATCTTTGCTCAGTTGGATCAACCCTACCAGGCTATATGCCTGGTTTATTAAGGTTGATCCTGGTGAGAGAGCCTCTTTAAATAGTGATGACGTAGGTGACAGATTCCATTTAAATACCCTACACAACAGGTTTGTGTTTATCAGAAAAAAAACTGTTTACTGTCTTAATCTCATCAACAATCATTGATAAATAGATTAAAGAGAATATGGTCTAACACAGATCCTTGTGATACCCCGCTGCCGTCTCTTCGAGTATGTACGTACGGCTTTGTGGAGGATTTATCAAAACTGGTTTAAAGGTACAGTAAAGTGACTTAGTTGCCCCTAGAAAACAATCAGATTCCCCCTTTCCCAAGAGCTATGAAAAGTGAAATCTGGTTGCTACTGTTGTTTTCTGTGCTCTAACCAGTTCTTTACAAATGTGCATTTATTGTTCCCTAGTTCCTGGATTTGTGGCTTCAGTACAAGGCTCTTGTATGGTATTATATCAAATGCGTTTGCAAAATTCAGACATATCACATCTGCTGCATGACCAACATCCAGATTTACTCTTAGCTACTTATAGAAACCCAGCATGTTGGTTGCGCATAATAAAATAGATATATTAAGACTGGCGGATCCATTCGCCAGTCTTGATCTCCCTGTACTGGAGTGAGAGGCGCCTAACCATGCACATCTCTGCCCTGCCTTGCGCCAGAATCTGAGGTCTACTCCATCTACAGACTGGCATAGACTTCAGTTATAACTTCTGCCACTTTCTTGCGAAAGTTATAGTAAATGGGGTGGGTGGCTTGAAGCCCTGCCCATTTTCACTAGGCCACAACCCTTTTTATCACCACTTCAAAAGTGGCGAGAAGCCTAAAAGGTTACAAATTATGCTGCACATATGGCATACCCCATAATGTGCAACTTTTTTTATGCCACAATAGTGGCGCAATTAAGCTTAATAGATGTCCCTCAATGTGTTCTGCATGAATCCATGCTAGTTGTCACTTATTCATTTATTCACCGCTATATACTTTTGCAGCTCATCTCTTAAAATACCTACAGATATTTTACATACGCCCAAAAATATCCGAGCGCACTCACTCAAATATTATCAGAATTCCCATAGAGATGAATGTAGGTATGCTGCGCGTACGTGCTGCTCTTTCCACGTTCGGGGCAATTTTGGAGATAGGTGCTGGGACCTGCACCTATCTGACATTGGTGGCATATGCTGCCAGTGTCTGAGATGATAAAACCCCATTAAATCTCCTCCTTAGGTTGCTGGAGCAACTGTTATTGGAATTCTGGAAAAGGGTCATTGATCCAGGGAGTTATTCTGATTGCCTGATCGGAGTCCGGAAGGAATTTTGTCCCCTAAAATGAGGGAAATTGGCTTTGATCCCATGAGGGTATTTTGCCTTCCCCTGGATCATCTTTGTAAGGATAACAGGTTGAACTAGATGGACAGATGTATTTTTTCAGTCTTATTAACTATGTTACTATGTATGTTAGATGTTTAATACCACAGGAGGTACAAACTAAACTAAGAAAAAGATTCTGTACTTGAAACTAAAATCCAATCTTTAATTTTTTTTAAAAATCATTCAAACAGCATGATGCAGCAGCACTGCTGACAAGTTTCGGACCAATGTCCTTAATCATGGCATGATGTGCAACACTATAGTAGACTTTAAAAACACACTTTGACCAATGAAATTAAACTGCATCTTGCAGTAGGTACAGAGAATGAGACCGCAGGAGCAATGTGTGAGTGTGGTGGCCGGATGGGTGTTGTATTTGGTACTCCCATTTCTGCAGCTCACTGGGGCAACATACAGTAATGAGACGGACCACACTGGATTGCTTCGGAGCACACTCTGGTGTTGAGGGATCTCCTGCTGGATGTTGGTTGAGGTGCCCTTGGCGGTATAGGGTTTAAGGTGCAGGGAAGGCAGGGTCCCTGATGTTGAGACACCACTTGAGTGCAAATGAGATGGTAAAATAAACATTTACTGAGAACCACTTGCCTTGAGGTAGATAGAGTATAGATTATTGCAGTGTAAAGCAGTAGTTGTGATCCATTCAAAGGACATCACAAGTTAGTTATGTCTGTAATCCTAATAACAGGCTCTTGGTAAGGTATTGACTCTAGTCAGATTCAGGCTATTGTAACTTCTGGCTGACAGTCTATCTTCCAGGTGTGGAGTATACATCAATAAACTTCTCTGTTTCACATGGCCGGTAAATATACAGTATCTTGCCGTCCTTCACAATTTCCAATAATATGTCCACACTGTCCATAGAGGATTGTGGCTCCAGATACAACGTGTACTTCACTGTAGACTGTGAGCAGGCACCCTAGGCTAACTCCTGTCTCAGATTGGGTGCTAATGGAGTCTATAGACTGAGATAACATTTTCATCTCCACTAGTCTCTCATTATAATCTCTCAACACACTGGGTCGCTTGTATTCTTCTCTTGAGGCCTACCCTTGACCTGACATCTCAGAGGGGTAGCTACTTGTCTTCAGAGTTCAGCAGATCGAGCCCTTGCTTCGGTTAGGCTACTTTCACACTAGCGTTAATATTGTCCGGTATTGAGATCCGTCATAGGGTCTCAATACCGGAAAAAAAACGCTTCCGTTTTGTCCCCATTCATTGTCAATGGGGACAAAACATAACTGAAGAGAACGTAATGTTCCAAAATGCATTCCGTTTCGTTCTCATACCAGATAGCGGTTTGCTTTCTGTCCTGGGATGCGGAGAAAAACGTCATGACCCACAATTTAAGTCAATGGGGATCGTTTTCTCTGACACAATAGAAGACGGATCCGTCCCCCATTGACTTTCAGTGGAGTTCATGATAGATCCGCCTTGGCTTAGTTAAAGATAATACAACCAGATCTGTTCATAATGAATGCAGATGGTTGTATTATCAGTAATGGAAGCATTTTTGCTGAACCCTGCCAGATCTAGCAAAAACACTAGTGTGAAAGTAGCCTTAGCTGGCTCTTTTTGTCTGACTGAAGTCTAGCTGTGGTGTCTGATTTTTCTGTCTGACTCTGGAGTTAGCTTTATTTGGATTCAGACTGAGGGTCCATTCAGATGTGGAGCCGCAAAACACGGATTCTGATGTGCTGTCCGCATCTTTTGCAGCACCATTGAAATGAATGGGTCTGCACCTATACCACAAAATTGTGAAACAAAGGCGCAGCCAGAAATACGGATGTGTGAATGGACCCTAAACATATGCAGACCTGACTGCATTGATCACAACTGCTGCACTTCACTGCATAATGTCATCTGTGCTACACTTCCTGCCTTGCCCCTCCTATATAATGTATATGTGGTACCAGCACCAACTAGGGGTGACTGGGTATGTCGACATGTAAGATGCATACAGCCTGTTCGAAGGAATTACAGCAATATGTATACATCTTATAAAATGACATTCTGCAAATACCCTTATGTATTCAGGGCCCCACTACTATTACGGAGTGGGACACTACATACATCAAATGAAAGGTGGGGCCACATAGCTAAGCATAAAATGGCAAAACATAGAAATATGGATTTTTCACAAACCTGTCATGCGGAAAGCAGTGCCATAAATCTGTACTGCGCTAGCATCAACCCCACATATCGGATATATGAAACTGAACAGACAAAAATAAACAAAATCACATTAAAGGGGTTCTCCAGAAATTAAGAAAGTGAAAATACTTAAATATTACTTTACTATAAATATATTCCCAAATACCTTTCATTAGTTATAATTGCTCATTTTGTCTAGGGAGCAATCATTAGGAGAAATAAAATGGCCTCCGTCCTATCAGTACACACAGAACCTGTACTAATCACAAAGGAGGACAAGTTACTTCAGAACACTGAGATAAAGAGCTGTCTCATCCTCCTCTCAGTCTGTCTGACCATTTCCCTCCAAAACATGCTCTTCTTTAACCCCTTAAGGACCCTGCCATTTTCACCTTAAGGACAAGGCCATTTTTTTGCAAATCTGACACGTGTGACTTTATGTGGTGATAACTTTAAAACACTTATACTTATCCAGGCCATTCTGAGATTGTTTTCTCATCACATATTGTACTTCATGACAGTGGTAAATTTGAGTGAATATAATTAGCAGATTTCAAAATTTTAATTCTCTGCTTTTAAAACAGATAGTGATACCTTTTAAAATAGTTATTACTTTACATTTCCCTAATGCCTACTTCATGTTTGGATCATTTAGTAAATTACATTTTCTTTTTAAGAAAATTTCCAAAACCCAATTTTTAAGGACCAGTTCAGACCTGAAGTCACTTTGTGGGGCTTACAAGTCTGCATATGTTTAGGGTCCATTCACACATCCGTATTTCTGGCTGCGCGTTTGTTTCACAATTTTGTGGTATGGGTGCAGACCCATTCATTTCAATGGCGCCGCAAAAGATGCGGACAGCACACCAGTATCTGTGTTTTGCGGCTCCACATCTGAATGGCCCCTTAGTCTGAATCCAAATAAAGCTAACACTAGAGTCAGACAGAAAAATCAGACACCACAGCGAGACTGCAGAGTCAGACAAAAAGAGCCAGCTAAGGCTACTTTCACACTAGTGTTTTTGCTAGATCTGGCAGGGTTCAGCAAAAACTCTTCCTTTACTGATAATACAACCATCTGCATTCATTATGAACATATCTGGTTGTATTATCTTTAACTAAGCCAAGGCGGATCTATCATGAACTCCATTGAAAGTCAATGGGGGACGGATCCGTCTTCTATTGTGTCAGAGAAAACGATCCGTCCCCATTGACTTAAATTGTGGTCATGACGTTTTTCTCCGTATCCCAGGACAGAACTCAAACCAAAGCTATCTGGTATGAGAACGAAACGGAATGTATTTTGGAACATTCCGTTCTCTTCGGTTACGTTTTTTCCCCCATTGACAATGAAAGGGGACAAAACAGAAGTGTTTTTTTTTCCGATATTGAGACCCTATGACGGATCTCAAACTAC
Organism: Bufo gargarizans; assembly: GCF_014858855.1. NCBI lineage: Eukaryota > Metazoa > Chordata > Amphibia > Anura > Bufonidae > Bufo > Bufo gargarizans. The sequence goes on along the minus strand of NC_058085.1, from coordinate 227,916,441 downwards.
CCATAAATGGCCCCATTTTAGAAACAAAACCCCTTTAAGGTATTCAAAACAGATTTTAAAAACGTTTTTTAACCCTTTAGGTGTTCCACAAGAATTAAAGGAAAATATAGAAGAAATTTCTGAATTTAACTTTTTTGTCAGATTTTCAATTTTAATACACTATTTTCACTAACAAAGCAAGGGTTAACAGCTAAACAAAACTCAATATTTATTACCCTAATTCTGTCCTTTACAGAAGCACCCCATATGTGGTCATAAACTGCTGTACGGGCACACTGGCAGGGCGCAGAAGGAAAGGAACACCATATGGTTTTTAGAAAGCAGATTTCACTGGGATGATTTTAAATTGCCATGTCATATTTGAAGACCCCCTGATGCACCCCTAGGGTAGAAACTCCAAAAAGTGATCCCATTTTGGACACTACACCCCTCAAGGTATTCATTACTGATTTTACAAACTTTGTTAACCCTTTAGATGTTCCACAAGAATTAACGGAAAATGTAGATGAAATTTCAGAATTTCCCTTTTTCAGCAGATTTTCCATTTTAATCAATTTCTTTGCGCTAATAAAGCAAGGGTTAACATCCAAACAAAACTCAATATTTATTACCCTGATTCTGTGGTTTACAGAAACACCCTATATGTGGTCGTAAACTGGTGTACGGGCACACGGCAGGGTGCAGAAGGAAAGTTACGCCATATGGTTTTTGGAAGGCAGATTTCATTTTAAGTTGCCATGTCACATTTGAAGACCCCCTGATGCACCTCTAGACTAGAAATTCCAAAAAAATACCCCATTTTGGAAACTACGGGATAAGGTGGCCGTTTTGTTGGTACTATTTTATGGTACATATGATTTTTGGTTGCTCTATAGTACACTTTTTGTGAGGCAAGGTAACACCGTTTTTATTATTTGTTATTTACAATGTTTATCTGACAGGTTAGATCATGTGGTATTTTTATAGGACAGTTTGTTACGGACGCTACAATACAAAATATGACTCCTTTTTTTGTTTGTTCAGTTTTACATAATAAAGCATGTCTTTATAATCTGAAAGCCATATTTTTTTTATTTTTTGGGCGACTGTCTTATTTAGGGGCTAATTTTTTTCGGTATGCGGTGACGGTTTGACTGGTACTATTTTGGTCCGCATATGACTTTTTTTTGTAATGTAAGTGTAACGCTCCAACCGGTGTGGACCCGCTGTGCTTTGGGCCAAACTTGGGAGTGGAATCTAAGTGTTCCCCTGGTCCCTTTATCCCGTTTCAAGATGCGGAAGCTGATCTTAGCTGCAGGGGAGACACCTGGTCACTACCGCAAGAGTGGTCCTGGTTAAGTGGCAGCTGGCCAAGCAGGCCAGAACGCCCCGGTGCAAGCAAAGGGGATACAGACAGGTGGAGCGAGCTGTCGCTGGATGGAAGACGTGCTGCAGCAGAGTCAGATGAAGCAGAGCTGAGTTCAGGACTGCCATCAGAAATTTTGGGGCCCCTTACACAGCTCAAGGCCTGGGCCCCCCCTCCTACTCCTAGGACCCTTTAGAATCCGTCCTGACTCCACCTCCCCTCCACGCCCAAGGACCTACCCCCAATTTCATTATTTTTTTACAACTACAAAGACAGTAAAAAATGATAATCAGCGATTTCAGTAAGGAATTATTTTTTGACCAAATAATATGAAGCCTGCTACCACGACAAGGTAGAGTCTTTTAAGCAGGATCCTACACTAACACTAACTACACTACCTGTGATCTGCCCTAGCAATCTTCCCCTGGCACACTTAAGAAAAAACACCTTAAAAGCACAAGGTTTACTGTTAGTGTTATGGGGGGATCTGTGGAGGACTTACTGTTATGGGGGGAATCTGTGGATGACTTACTGTTATGGGGGGAATCTGTGGATGACACACTGTTATGGGGGGAATCTGTGGATGACACACTGTTATGGGGGATCTGTGGATGACGAACACTGTTATGGGGATCTGTGGGTGACACACTGTTATGGGGGATCTGTGGATGACGAACACTGTTATGGGGATCTGTGGATGACACACTGTTATGGGGGATCTGTGGATGACAAACTGTTATGGGGGATCTGTGGATGACACACTGTTATGGGGGATCTGTGGATGACACACTGTTATGGGGGATCTGTGGATGACACACTGTTATGGGGGATCTGTGGATGACACACTGTTATGGGGGATCTGTGGATGACACACTGTTATGGGGGATCTGTGGATGACACACTGTTATGGGGGATCTGTGGATGACACTTTTATGGGGGATCTGTGGATGACACTTTTATGGGGGATCTGTGGATGACGAACACTGTTATGGGGGATCTGTGGATGACGAACACTGTTATGGGGGATCTGTGGATGACACTTTTATGGGGGATCTGTGGATGACACTCAACCACTCTCAAACCCAACTGGTCAAACTTGTTAAATGGATCCCAAACACAATATGCACAATAACACCCCCCACCCCCTCCAACACTTAATTAACCCCTTCATGGCCTAAACATTTTTTTCAAAGCAGAACACAAAGCTAAATAGGGCTGGGTGGGCTGGCAAGGGAGGGGTTAATAACAATAAGTGATGGAGGATCCTGGCCCTGTGGGATAATCCAGAAAACAGCTTTGCATTTTACCCCCGAGCAAAGACCCCACAACATAGAGCTGCCGAGCCAAGGAGACAACATAAGGATCAATATGAAAATAAATAATTTGGAGCCTTTGAAAACGCTCAGCTCAGTATGCAGCACAGGCGACTGTCACACTGCCGTTTCTGGGTCCGCCTGTGGGATCTGTTTCAGGGATCTCACAAGCGGCCCCAAACAGACCAGTTTTGCCCCAATGCATTCAGAATGGATAAGGATCCGTTCAGAATGCATCCGTTTGGCTCCGTTCCGCCTCCATAGAGATAGGAAGTTCGGATCTTTCAGATCAATCGGTTCATTTGAATCAGCTCATTCAAATGAACCGATTCATGAATCGGATCTTCGGTTCATTCGCTGAGTCTACTGACTGAAGAGCTTAGGTGGTGCGCATGCGCTGATGCTTCGATTCACTTGCTGACTCGCTGAGTCGGCTCTAGGTACATTGTCTGAGCTCTGACTGAGTGAGTCAGGAATGAAGGGAAGCGGACAGGAGGACTCAGGAGCCGTGTGGTGGGCATTGTTACCCACAGTGACAGCAGTCTGACAGCAGGACAACTAAGTGAATGCACAGGGAACACTGTAGGTGATAACGGTAACACTGGCTGATAATAGAATAGTCCCCACAGTCCACACAGACATCACTCAGGAAAATAACTAGTGTGCAATTTGTGCACGATTTTCTAATAAACCTGAAGAGAGATTGTCACCCTGTCGGATCCGTCCTGCTGCCGCTCCGTCCCCTTTAACTATAATGGGGACGGGGGTGGAGCTCCGGCGCAGTATGGCAGTTCGCGGTGAGAGGCCGCCGGACTAAAAAGTTGGACATGCAGTACTTTTAGTCCGGCCGCCTTTCGACATGCATTGCAGTGCTGCGCCGGAGCTCCGCCCCCGTCCCCATTATAGTCAATGGGGACGGAGCAGCGGTCCGGTGAAATAACGGCAGGACGGATCCGACAGGGTGAACAGCCTGTCGGATCTGTCCTGCCGCTAGTGTGAAAGTAGCCTTACAATCTCATGGCTTCTGAATTATATATATAGCCCAAACAAGTCTCTTCTGCTTGTTGCCTGTCCTTAGCAGTGGTTTCCTAGCAGATATTCTACCATGAAGGCCTGATTCACACAGTCTCACACAGTTGTTCTAGAGATGTGTCTGCTGCTAGAACAACTGTGTGCTAGAACTCTGTGTGGCATTGACCTGGTCTCTAATCTCAGCTGCTGTTAACCTGCCATTTCTAAGGCTGGTGACTCGGATGAACTTATCCTCTGCAGCAGAGGTGACTCTTGGTCTTCCTTTCCTGGCGCGATACGCATGTGAGCCAGTTTCTATGTAGCGCTTGATGGTTTTTGTGACTGCACTTGGGGACACATTCAAAGTTTTCCCAATTTTTCGGACTGACTGACCTTCATTTCTTAAAGTAATGATGGCCAATCGTTTTTCTTTACTTAGCTGCTTTTTTCTTGCCATAATACAAATTCTAACAGTCTATTCAGTAGGACTATCAGCTGTGTATCCACCTGACTTCTCCACAACGCAACTGATGGTCCGTACCCCATTTATAAGGCAAGAAATCCCACTTATTAAACTTGACAGGGCACACCTGTGAAGTGAAAACCATTTCAGGTGACTACCTCTTGAAGCTCATAAAGAGAATGCCAAGAGTCTGCAAAGCAGTAATCAAAGCAAAAGGTGGCTACTTTGAAGAACCTAGAATATGACATATTTTCAGTTGTTTCACACTTTTTTGTTATGTATATAATTCCACATGTGTTAATTCATAGTTTTGATGCCTTCAGTGTGAATCTACAATTTTCATAGTCATGAAAATAAAGAAAACTCTTTGAATGAGAAGGTGTGTCCAAACTTTTGGTCTGTACTGTATATATATAGGTATAACTAACGAAACTGGGGAAAAAAAGCAGGTGCAGGACGCAAAAATCAAACACCAACACTAACTAAAATTGATTTCTATTTAACAAAAAATGTATTTTTTACACAAAAAAATAAAATAAAACTGAGCAGAAAAGCGACCAGTAAAAAAAATGGTACTTATTGGTGCTTAGGGCTGCAGAACGTGCAAACACTGCAGTATAAATATTTGCTGCAGAAACAAAAAGAAGAACACTATCTAAAAATAAATAAATAAATATATATATATATATATATATATATATATATAAATAAAAAAATAATATATAAATATATATATATATATATATATATATATATATACACACAAAAAGAGCAAGAATCAGGGCAGCACACCTTATTTCTCAGTTCAAGAAAGGAGTGCCAGCAGTACAAACTTGACAGCAGTGATAAACGTAAAATAGGAAAAAACTACAGCACATCCAAGTGGTGAAAAATGTTTGGTCCTTTATTCACCCATGCAATGTTTAAGTCCACTTGCTGGGACCGTTCTCAAGCTTGGATGTGCTGCGGGTTTTTACTATTATATATATATATATATATATATATATATATATGTATATTGTAGGAAAGCGCAAGGGGCCGTCATTGACGGAAGATATGTGACACCAAGGTTCCTGGCCTTGGTAAGGTAAGAGCCAGTAATTTAAAGTGTCAGCGGCAGCTAGTGCTGACTGACACTATTGATTATTTAGTCTGCCTGTAAAGCCGATCCGGGCCGGCTCTTACTGGGAGCAGCCAAAGTGCAGGGTGGGTGGCTGTTCCCCACGTTCCAGGCCGGGTTTTGGTTTGGGATAAAAACCCAGCCAGCAGTCTCAGCTGGGTGGATTATCATCCATCTGATAGTGAAGCTTTGTCAGTCTGGGTTTTGGAGCCTGAGAGTTTGGGCCGGGACTAAGGCCTGCTATATTGTTTGAGAAAAAGCACGTGGACTTCTGCTTCACCCAAGGACTTATGTGCTGCAGCCTGGTGTGAACAAACACTAGACTCAAGGTGACTGTTTTTCCCTGAAACTCCCTTTTTTGTTGTCACTTTACGTATGTGTGAATAAAACACTGCACTGTTTAGGTTAAAGACGTTGTCATTGCCTCTGTACTGCGTCCGCAAGCCTGTCTACCAGAGCAAATCCCCAAAATTGGTGAGGCAGACCTGAAGGCCAAAAAATCCCCGGCAAAAGTGCATGTCCTACATTAAGCCGGCAAGGTTACTACCCGTGTTCCCCTAACTAAATGGAGGCGGTCGTGAAGGCCCTCGTGGAGGCTAACTTGCAGCAGCGGGAGGCTAACAAGCAGCAACAAGACACTAACCAGCTGCTATTGCAACATGTAATGGTGTTGTAGGCGGCAGTAGCATCCCAGAACGTCCATGATGCCCGGAATGCTGTCCGTGCGGCGATTCCGAAGATGACCCCCTCGGATGACGTTGAGACCTATCTGGCAGTCTTCGGAAAAGTGACCGTGAGGGAAAAGTTACCCCGAGATCAGTGGGCTGAGATCGTTGCTCCGTTCCTGGCATCTGGTCCCCAGCAAGTATTGTTTGATCTCCCCGATGATCAAGCGGCCGACTCCCCGACATTAAAAGGTGAGATCCTGGTGAGACTCGGGGTGAATGTATTGGTCCGGGCCCAGAGGGTGCATCAGTGTGAATTTAACCCGGCTGAACTCGCCAGACCACAATATTACGATCTGCTGCACCGACTGCAAAAATAGCTGCAGCCTGACATATTTACTCCCACTGCTATGTTGGATCGGCTGTTGGCGGATGTGTTTTGGAGGGCTTTGCCGTACTCTCTCCAGCATTGGATCAGCCAGGTGTCTCCGAATAATGCCTTGGAGATGGTCGACCTGGTGGAGCGCTATGAGGCCACCAGAAATCTGCAGGGTGGTTCTTTTGGGAAGGGGCCAGCTAAACCCTGGAAATTTCCACTCCAAACCTGGCGGCTGGTGCCAGCTAAACCCGCCCGGGATGTACCCCCTGCAGACCCAGTCCCGGTGGTCTGCTGGCGGTGTCACGAACCTGGACATATAAGAGCCGACTGTCCCCATCGGGGTGAACCAACAATGGATACCAACTATGGCTACATCCACTCATTGTATGCCAGAAAACTATGTTCCACAGGTACCTCCGAGACTGTAGACAATAGTCACCTGTGTCAGGTGGAAGTGGGGGACACTCTAGCGGTGGTACTGCCGGATTCAGGGAGTCTAGTGTCCCTTGTAAGAGCTGCCCTGGTACTGCCCGCCGATTATACTGGCCGAAAAGTCTGCATTGTCTGCATTCATGGGGACTTAAAGGAGTCAGTGGTGGCCGGCAGGTGGATGCATGAGGTGGCCATCACCACAAAGTTACCATATGAGTTGATAAATGGCAGAGACTTCCCTGGTTTCCCGGCACTCTGGCTGGACACGAAAGTTACCGATACCCGGGAGACAGATGTAACCCTAGCAGTGTGGCCTGGTTCACGGGGGAGGCTAGAACCTTGGGAACCTGAGTCAGAAGGACCAGCAGTAGGTGTGACCGCTACTTTGGTGGAAGAGGGGGAGACAACCCTGCTAAGTGTGATGGTGGGAGATGTGGAGGACTTGCCGCCGGGTCCTGAGCTGGCAGACCTCAATGCCTCTGGGGATAATTTTGGTATAGCACAGCACCAGGACCCAACTCTATCCCGAGTCTGGGGGAATGTGGTAGTAGTTGAGGGTGAGTAGCAACAACCGCGGGCCGAGTCTATGTCTCCTCGTTTTGTGGTTCAACAGGAGATGCTGTACCGGGTAAATAAACTACGGGGTAAGCATATTGAACAGCTGGTGGTGCCCAAGGCGTATCGCAAGCTTGTGTTGGAGTTAGCCCACCAACATGTTCTTGGGGGACACCTGGGCCAGCAAAAAACGCAGGACCGGATTCTACAGCGGTTCTACTGGCCCAGTGTGTTCAGAGAGGTGGAAGAGTATTGCAAGTCTTGCCCAACCTGCCAGATAACCAGCCCCGCAGCCACATTTCCGTATTCCTCTGGTCCCTCTCCTGATTATTGAGGTTCCATTCGAGCGGATTGCTATGGATCTCGTAGGCCCAGTACTGAAGTCTGCTAGAGGGCACCAACACATCTTGGTCATCCTCGACTACACCACTCGGTACCCAGAGGCGGTGCCACTGCATCATACATTAGCCAAACTGATAGCTAAGGAGTTAATAGAGATGTTTTCTCGAGTAGGTCTGCCTAAGGAGATTCTGACTGACCAAGGGACCCCGTTTATGTCCAAAGTCATGAAGGAACTATTATATAATTATATATTATATAATTCTAACTATTACTTAAAAAAATATAAAATATAATAGTGGATTACGGGCTGATCAGCGCTTGGCGTTCCCAGCTCGCACACAGAAAAAGTGGTGCAGAGCAGCAGAGCAGGAAAAAAAAAGCCAGATAAAAGTGAATTTTTTTTTTTTCACAATTTGTTCACCATAGGCAAAATCGGATGGGGGGAGGGGGAATAAGGACAGGGATTAGGGCTTGGGAAGGAAGGGTGGATTAGGGATCTGGAACTTCTGTTGCTGCAAAAAAAAAATATATAGAATCACTGCAGCAGATGTTCTAGATGTTCTTCTTTTCACAAGTACCAGTAAGCAGTGGTGGTGCACCATAAGTCCCAGCAAGTCAACAAGCAGCACAGAAAAGCACAGAACCTCTCTGCACACTGTCACCAGCTAGAATGGCTGCCTGCAGACAGGTTCAGCCCTTTCCTGTGCTGCTATAGCTCTGCCATCGCAGCTCTAGCAGGGGACGCCAAACACTGGAGTTCCCTGCCTGACCTCGGAGGAGACTGGTGCTGAACTAATCGCCTCCCCATGAACCCCCCCCCCCCACAGCTTCCGCTGATATGTGCTGGTCTTCATTGACTGGCCAATCGCAGCGCTTAGAGCACCATGCTGCCCTTACCCGGCATAGATGCCTGCCGGTAAGAGTAGCGATGGTGCAATTCCCCCGTGATCCTTCCCCAGAACCTAGCGGACATTGTGCAGTACATGTACGGCGCAGGTCCTTAAATCACATCCATCTGCGCCGTACATGTACGGTGTGGGTTCATAAGGGGTTAACATAGGTACTAGTAATAATCCTATCCCCCTTTGTATCCAAATTAAGTTGTATGCATTTTGATATATAGTATAAGATACTCTACAAACACTGAGATATCTGCTGGACGACCTTCACAACCTGCTAATGGTGATTTACCTGATTAATTGGTGGGGTACTCCTATTGGCTCTGGTAATTTTTAAAATATGTTTAAAGGGCTTCTGTCAGCCCACTAAACCCTTTTTTTTTCCCGTTAATATTAATCCCTACACTGCAAGCTCCCTGTACATATGCTAAATATTCATTTTTGTTCAGTAGATATTGTTAAAAATCTAGTTTTATAATATGTAAATTACCTTGCTACCAGCAAGTAGGGTGGCTACTTGCTGGTAGCAGCCGCATCCTCCTCTCATCATGACGCCCCCTCCGCCGTTTGATTGACAGGGCCAGGGAACGGGTTCGTTCTCTGCTGGCCCTGTTCGAATTCAAAATATCGCGCCTGCGCCGTACCTGTCTTTAATCAGCGCAGGCGCACTGAGAGGCGGCTCTCTCGGCCGCTCCATCCTCAATGCGCCTGCGCCGGGTGTAGATGTGACGTCATCGGCGCAGGCGCATTGAGGATGGAGCGGCCGACAGAGGGGCCGCCTCTCAGTGCGCCTGCGCCGATGACGTCACATCCACACCCGGCGCAGGCGCATTGAGGATGGAGCGGCCGCCTCTCAGTGCGCCTGCGCCGATTAAAGAAAGGTACGGCGCAGGCGCGATATTTTGAATTAACACAGGGCCAGCAGAGAACGAACCCGTTCCTTGGCCCTGTCAATCAAACGGCGGAGGGGGCGTCATGATGAGAGGAGGATGCGGCTGCTACCAGCAAGTAGCCGCCCTACTTGCTGGTAGCAAGGTAATTTACATATTATAAAACTTGATTTTTAACAATATCTACTGAACGAAAATGAATATTTAGCATATGTACAGGGAGCTTGCAGTGTAGGGATTAATATTAACGGGGAAAAAAAAAGGGTTTAGTGGGCTGACAGAAGCCCTTTAACTATTATTATTATGCTTTAAAGGATATGTACTTAATTGTACAAAATATTTGTATGACTGCATGTTACTCATTTTGGCTACAAATCATTTTTTTAACTGGTTTTTATTAAAAACAGGTGTACACACTGGCGTAGCTATAGGGGTCGCAGCGGTCGCAATTGCGACCGGGTTCCTAAGTCAGGGGGAGGAAGGCAGGAGGAGCCACAGTAAAGCTTCATTGGTGGCAGCGGCAGTTTCGATCGGAGTCCCAGCAGTGTAAAGCTGGGGCTCCGATCGGTTACCATGGCAGCCAGGACGCTACTGAAGTCCTGGCTGCCATGGTCAGTTACTCTGCAGCATACTTACATGCGCTGTGGCCGTCAGACGCTCCTCTTCCTTGTAACTCATCACAGGTCTGTGCGGCGCATAAGCAATGCGCCGCACAGACCTGTGAACTACAAGAAGAAGGAGCGCCAGGCGGCTACAGCGCATGTAAGTATGCTGCAGAGTAACTCGCCATGGCAGCCAGGACTTCAGTAGCGTCCTGGCTGCCATGGTAACCGATCGGAGCCCAGCATTACACTGCCGGGACTCCGATCGGAGCTGTCACTGCAACCAATGATGGGGGGGAGGGCGCACTGCCCACCAATGAATACAGGGGGAGGGAGGGCACACTGCCCACCAATGATTTTAATACTGGGGGCGGAGGGCACACTGCCAATTAATAATTTTAATACTGGGGAGGGAGGGCACACTGCCCACCAATGATTTTAATATTGGGGGAGGGCACACTGCCAATTAATGATTTTAATACTGGGGAGGGGGGGGAGGGCGCACTGCCCACCAATGATTTTAATACCGTAGAGGGCGCACTGGGTGATGGAGAGGCATTGGGGGCGGATGGAGATGCACTGACTGGGGGCTGATGGAGAGGCACTTAGGGGCTGCTGGTGAGAGGCACTGGGGGCTGATGGAGAGGCACCGGGGGCTGGTAAGAGGCACTGGGGCTGGTGAGAGGCACTGGGGGCCGATTGAAAGGCACTGGGGGCTGGCGAGAGGCACTGGGGGTTGCTATGAATCTACTGTGGGCTGCTATTAAGCTACCGGGGTCTGCTATGAGGCTACTGGGGTCTGCTATGATGTATATGTAGAAGGGAATTATGTGTTACATATTCTTCTCTCTGTATGAAACACATTTTGCACAATACTAGAAACCATGAGGATGATGTAATGGTATATCCTGCAAATTTTCAATCACCTAATGTAACCACTAACACAAAACCTGATGTGACCAGTTAACCCCTAATGAAGAGAGTATAAAAGCTGAGATGATTCAGACCACAAGTTACCCACTGAGGAAGAGATAAGTTATCTCGAAACGCATCTGGGCGGAATACCTGTGCTTCAATTAACTGCGAAATATACATGCCCATGTATTAAATCATACCGTCAAGGAATTCAGTATCGCTTCACTTACAAATTCAACAGTCTCACGACAATTGGGACGAGATCCCGAGAGACGCTGCAAATGGAAACCGACATTGCTGGAGCGTGGTGGAGCTATGGGACGCCACTGAAAGAATCTCTACACGCGAAAAGATTTTGACCAGCGCGACTTATCGTGAGTACTATACACCAAATGTGAACAATGTATTCCCCACCTACGGGTGAATTTGACTGACTTTGAAACTGAAAGAACTAGTGACCTCGACACACAAGTCCTACATATACACTCACCTAAAATAATTATTAGGAACACCATACTAATACAGTGTTGGACCCCCTTTGCCTTCAGAACTGCCTTAATTCTACGTGGCATTGATTCAACAAGGTGCTGATAGCATTCTTTAGAAATGTTGGCCCATATTGATAGGATAGAATCTTGCAGTTGATGGAGATTTGAGGGATGCACATCCAGGGCACGAAGCTCCCGTTCCACCACATCCCAAAGATGCTCTGTTGGGTTGAGATCTGGTGACTGTGGGGGCCATTTTAGTACAGTAAACTCATTGTCATGTTCAAGAAACCAATTTGAAATGATTCAAGCTTTGTGACATGGTGCATTATCCTGCTGGAAGTAGCCATCAGAGGATGGGTACATGGTGGTCATGAAGGGATGGAAATGGTCAGAAACAATGCTCAGGTAGCCCGTGGCATTTAAACGATGGCCAATTGGCCCTAAGGGGCCTAAAGTGTTCCCAGAAAACATCCCCCACACCATTACACAACCACCACCAGCCTGCACAGTGGTAACAAGGTATGATGGATACATGTTCTCATTCTGTTTACGCCAAATTCGGACTTTACCATTTGAATGTCTCAACAGAAATCGAGACTCATCAGACCATGCAACATTTTTCCAGTCTTCAACAGTCCAATTTTTGTAGCCTCTTTTCCCTATTTGTAGTGGAGATGAGTGGTACCCGGTGGGGTCTTCTGCTGTTGTAGCCCACCCGCCTCAAGGTTGTGCGTGTTGTGGCTTCACAAATGCTTTGCTGCATACCTCGGTTGTAACAAGTGGTTATTTCAGTCAACGTTGCTCTTCTATCAGCTTGAATCAGTCGGCCCATTCTCCTCTGACCTCTAGCATCAACAAGGCATTTTTGCCCACAGGACTGCCGCATACTGGATGTTTTTCCCTATTTACACCATTCTTTGTAAACCCTAGAAATGGTTGTGCGTGAAAATCCCAGTAACTGAGCAGATTGTGAAATATTCAGACCGGCCCGTCTGGCACCAACAACCATGCCATGCTCAAAATTGCTTAAATCACCTTTCTTTCCCATTCTGACATTCAGTTTGGAGTTCAGGAGATTGTCTTGACCAGGACCACAACCCTACATGCATTGAAGCAACTGCCATGTGATTGGATGACTAGATAATCGCATTAATGAGAAATAGAACAGGTGTTCCTAATAATTCTTTAGGTGAGTGTATGGACTGACTACGCGGTACCTGACATCGGGACTTCTGCTTATGCAAGCATAACTCTATTCACATAAGAGAGTCAAAGATCGCAAACCAAAGTAGCATTTTACTCATACAGTGAGCTTAATCAATGATGTGACCCATGTATGGACTGAATCAATATAAGAAACAACGCATTGCATGGGATTTGATGATTCACTATTGAATCACCAGCCACACCATACATTGGGGTATAAGTCTATCCAGCTGGATACCCTGTCCCATTACATCCACTGAGACCTATTGGTGCCATCTGACACAACCATTGAATGTAGTGGATTCTGAGCATGTTATAAAATTGCGATTTTGCCATCCCCAACATCCTCTTATTTCACTATTTTACATATTCTTTTTTTTATTTTATTATTTTTATCATTTTTTTAGATGTATTGTTATCTAGGTATATTATGTTTTTAACTTAATAAATGTATATGTTTCTACATATTCTTGAAGTGTCCTGAGTGACGGTTCTACCTTTTAATCATTTATAGACTCAAGAACCAGGGGTGTTTCTTTGAACCTGAGCACCAGTTGTGGTTATCCACAGTGAGCCATCTGTCTATTTTATATAATAACGATCCTGTTTTAAGGAACCTATGCAGTCCAGAATTGCATAATTAAAAGGGAGGAGGAAATAGGTAATGCTTATCAGAGAAAGTCTATGGAGCTCTGAACTTGTCAATGTACAAACAAACAACTGTCTAAATGAATTTAGCTTAAATGAGTGTTTACGAGCTTAAGGAATGTAGAGACAAGAGCTGTACAAACAAACAGCTGGACAAACAGTTAAAACATTTTAATGCAGATTTGTTTGAAAATGGTTTTATGACAAAAGTAAATCTCTACTCTTTCAATGCGTAGGAGTCCAGTGGATTACCCTACTTAGGCTACTTTCACACTGGTGTTTTGGCTTTCCGTTTGTGAGATCCGTTCAGAGCTCTCACAAGTAAGGATGAGCGAACTCGAACTGTATAGTTCGGGTTCGTACCGAATTTTGGGGTGTCCGTGACACGGACCCGAACCCGGACATTTTCGTAAAAGTCCGGGTTCGGGTTCGGTGTTCGTCGCTTTCTTCGCGCTTTTGTGACGCTTTCTTGGCGCTTTTTGAAAGGCTGCAAAGCAGCCAATCAACAAGCGTCAGTCTACTTGCCCCAAGAGGCCATCACAGCCATGCCTACTATTGGCATGGCTGTGATTGGCCAGAGCACCATGTGACCCAGCCTCTATTTAAGCTGGAGTCACATAGCGCCGCCCGTCACTCTGCTCTGATTAGCGTAGGGAGAGGTTGCGGCTGCGACAGTAGGGCGAGATTAGGCAGATTAACTCCTCCAAAGGACTTGATTAACTGATCGATCTGCAGCTGTGGATCATTGAGCTGCTGATCCTCAATTGCTCACTGTTTTTAGGCTGCCCAGACCGTTTGTCAGTCACATTTTTCTGGGGTGATCGGCGGCCATTTTGTGTCTTGTGGTGCGCCAGCACAAGCTGCGACCAAGTGCATTTAACCCTCAATGGTGTGGTTGTTTTTTGGCTAAAGCCTACATCAGGGTGAAGCTGTCACACCAAGTGCATTTAACCAGCAATAGTCTGTTTATTTTTTGGCCATATACTACATCAGGGGCAAGCTGCGCCCGTCACCAAGTGCATTTAACCCTCAGTAGTGTGGTTGGTCAAGCTATCACACCAAGTGCAATTTAACCAGCAATAGTCTGTTCATTTTTTGGCCATATACTAAATCAGGGGCAAGCTGCGCCCGTCACCAAGTGCATTTAACCAGCAATAGTCTGTTCATTTTTTGGCCATATACTACATCAGGGGCAAGCTGCGCCCGTCACCAAGTGCATTTAACCCTCAGTAGTGTGGTTGGTCAATCTATCACACCAAGTGCATTTAACCAGCAATAGTCTGTTCATTTTTTGGCCATATACTAAATCAGGGGCAAGCTGCACCCGTCACCAAGTGCATTTAACCAGCAATAGTCTGTTCATTTTTTGGCCATATACTACATCAGGGGCAAGCTGCGCCCGTCACCAAGTGCATTTAACCCTCAGTAGTGTGGTTGGTCAAGCTATCACACCAAGTGCATTTAACCAGCAATAGTCTGTTCATTTTTTGGCCATATACTAAATCAGGGGCAAGCTGCGCCCGTCACCAAGTGCATTTAACCAGCAATAGTCTGTTCATTTTTTGGCCATATACTACATCAGGGGCAAGCTGCGCCCGTCACCAAGTGCATTTAACCCTCAGTAGTGTGGTTGGTCAAGCTATCACACCAAGTGCATTTAACCAGCAATAGTCTGTTCATTTTTTGGCCATATACTACATCAGGGGCAAGCTGCGCCCGTCACCAAGTGCATTTAACCCTCAGTAGTGTGGTTGGTCAAGCTATCACACCAAGTGCATTTAACCAGCAATAGTCTGTTCATTTTTTGGCCATATACTAAATCAGGGGCAAGCTGCGCCCGTCACCAAGTGCATTTAACCAGCAAAAGTCTGTTCATTTTTTGGCCATATACTACATCAGGGGCAAGCTGCGCCCGTCACCAAGTGCATTTAACCCTCAGTAGTGTGGTTGGTCAAGCTGTGACACCAAGTGCATTTAACCAGCAATAGTCTGTTCATTTTTTGGCCATATACTACATCAGGGGCAAGCTGCGCCCGTCACCAAGTGCATTTAACCCTCAGTAGTGTGGTTGGTCAAGCTATCACACCAAGTGCATTTAACCAGCAATAGTCTGTTCATTTTTTGGCCATATACTAAATCAGGGGCAAGCTGCGCCCGTCACCAAGTGCATTTAACCAGCAATAGTCTGTTCATTTTTTGGCCATATACTACATCAGGGGCAAGCTGCGCCCGTCACCAAGTGCATTTAACCCTCAGTAGTGTGGTTGGTCAAGCTGTCACACCAAGTGCATTTAACCAGCAATAGTCTGTTAATTTTTTGGCCATATACTACATCAGGGGCAAGCTGCGCCCGTCACCAAGTGCATTTAACCCTCAGTAGTGTGGTTGGTCAAGCTGTCACACCAAGTGCATTTAACCCTCAATAGTGTGGTTATTTTTTGGCCATATCCCAGTCTAATTCTGTCACTAAATCCATACCGGTCACCCAGCGCCTAAATACTAGGCCTCAAATTTATATCCCGCTAAATCTCTCGTTACCGCTGTCCTGTTGTGGCTGGGAAAGTTATTTAGTGTCCGTCAAAGCACATTTTTTGTTCTGGGTTGAAATACAATTCCCAATTTAGCAATTTCATAATTTAGTGGTTTCTGCTATATCAGAGCTATTTGAAATCTATCCCTAAAAGGGTATATAATATTCAAGGTGCACATAGGGTCATTCAGAATAACTTCACACACACGCTACTGTGCATTTCCAAGTCTAATTCTGTCAATAAATCCATACCGGTCACCCAGCGCCTAAATACTAGGCCTCAAATTTATATCCCGCTAAATCTCTTGTTACCGCTGTCCTGTTGTGGCTGGGAAAGTTATTTAGTGTCCGTCAAAGCACATTTTTTGTTCTGGGTTGAAATACAATTCCCAATTTAGCAATTTTATAATTTAGCGGTTTCTGCTATATCAGAGCTATTTGAAATCTATCCCTAAAAGGGTATATAATATTCAAGGTGCACATAGGGTCATTCAGAATAACTTCACACACACGCTACTGTGCATTTCCAAGTCCAATTCTGTTAGTAAATCCATACCGGTAACCCAGCGCCTAAATACTAGGCCTCAAATTTATATCCCGCTAAATCTCTCGTTACCGCTGTCCTGTTGTGGCTGGGAAAGTTATTTAGTGTCTGTCAAAGCACATTTTTTGTTCTGGGTTGAAATACAATTCCCAATTTAGCAATTTCATAATTTAGCGGTTTCTGCTATATCAGAGCTATTTGAAATCTATCCCTAAAAGGGTATATAATATTCAAGGTGCACATAGGGTCATTCAGAATAACTTCACACACACGCTACTGTGCATTTCCAAGTCCAATTCTGTTAGTAAATCCATACCGGTCACCCAGCGCCTAAATACTAGGCCTCAAATTTATATCCCGCTAAATCTCTCGTTACCGCTGTCCTATTGTGGCTGGGAAAGTTATTTAGTGTCTGTCAAAGCACATTTTTTGTTCTGGGTTGAAATACAATTCCCAATTTAGCAATTTCATAATTTAGTGGTTTCTGCTATATCAGAGCTATTTGAAATCTATCCCTAAAAGGGTATATAATATTCAAGGTGCACATAGGGTCATTCAGAATAACTTCACACACACGCTACTGTGCATTTCCCAGTCTAATTCTGTCACTAAATCCATACCGGTCACCCAGCGCCTAAATACTAGGCCTCAAATTTATATCCCGCTAAATCTCTCGTTACCGCTGTCCTGTTGTGGCTGGGAAAGTTATTTAGTGTCCGTCAAAGCACATTTTTGGTTCTGGGTTGAAATACAATTCCCAATTTAGCAATTTCATAATTTAGTGGTTTCTGCTATATCAGAGCTATTTGAAATCTATCCCTAAAAGGGTATATAATATTCAAGGTGCACATAGGGTCATTCAGAATAACTTCACACACATGCTACTGTGCATTTCCAAGTCTAATTCTGTCACTAAATCCATACCGGTCACCCAGCGCCTAAATAGTAGGCCTCAAATTTATATCCCGCTGAATTTGAATACAATACATTGGGCCAAATAATATTTTTGTTGTTGTGGTGAACCATAACAATGAGGAAAACATCTAGTAAGGGACGCGGACGTGGACATGGTCGTGGTGGTGTTAGTGGACCCTCTGGTGCTGGGAGAGGACGTGGCCGTTCTGCCACATCCACACGTCCTAGTGTACCAACTACCTCAGGTACCAGTAGCCGCCAGAATTTACAGCGATATATGGTGGGGCCCAATGCCGTTCTAAGGATGGTAAGGCCTGAGCAGGTACAGGCATTAGTCAATTGGGTGGCCGACAGTGGATCCAGCACGTTCACATTATCTCCCACCCAGTCTTCTGCAGAAAGCGCACAGATGGCGCCTGAAAACCAACCCCATCAGTCTGTCACATCACCCCCATGCATACCAGGGAAACTGTCTCAGCTTCAAGTTATGCAGCAGTCTCTTATGCTGTTTGAAGACTCCGCTGGCAGGGTTTCCCAAGGGCATCCACCTAGCCCTTCCCCAGCGGTGAAAGACATAGAATGCACTGACGCACAACCACTTATGTTTCCTGATGATGAGGACATGGGAATACCACCTCAGCATGTCTCTGATGATGACGAAACACAGGTGCCAACTGCTGCGTCTTTCTGCAGTGTGCAGACTGAACAGGAGGTCAGGGATCAAGACTGGGTGGAAGACGATGCAGGGGACGATGAGGTCCTAGACCCCACATGGAATGAAGGTCGTGCCACTGACTTTCACAGTTCGGAGGAAGAGGCAGTGGTGAGACCGAGCCAACAGCGTAGCAAAAGAGGGAGCAGTGGGCAAAAGCAGAACACCCGCCGCCAAGAGACTCCGCCTGCTACTGACCGCCGCCATCTGGGACCGAGCACCCCAAAGGCAGCTTCAAGGAGTTCCCTGGCATGGCACTTCTTCAAACAATGTGCTGACGACAAGACCCGAGTGGTTTGCACGCTGTGCCATCAGAGCCTGAAGCGAGGCATTAACGTTCTGAACCTGAGCACAACCTGCATGACCAGGCACCTGCATGCAAAGCATGAACTGCAGTGGAGTAAACACCTTAAAACCAAGGAAGTCACTCAGGCTCCCCCTGCTACCTCTTCTGCTGCTGCCGCCTCGGCCTCTTCTGCTGCTGCCGCCTCGGCCTCTTCCTCCGCCTCTGGAGGAACGTTGGCACCTGCCGCCCAGGAAACAGGGGATGTACCACCAACACCACCACCACCACCTCCGTCACCAAGCGTCTCAACCATGTCACACGCCAGCGTTCAGCTCTCCATCTCACAAACATTTGAGAGAAAGCGTAAATTCCCACCTAGCCACCCTCGATCCCTGGCCCTGAATGCCAGCATTTCTAAACTACTGGCCTATGAAATGCTGTCATTTAGGCTGGTGGACACAGACAGCTTCAAACAGCTCATGTCGCTTGCTGTCCCACAGTATGTTGTTCCCAGCCGGCACTACTTCTCCAAGAGAGCCGTGCCTTCCCTGCACAACCAAGTATCCGATAAAATCAAGTGTGCACTGCGCAACGCCATCTGTAGCAAGGTCCACCTAACCACAGATACGTGGACCAGTAAGCACGGCCAGGGACGCTATATCTCCCTAACTGCACACTGGGTAAATGTAGTGGCAGCTGGGCCCCAGGCGGAGAGCTGTTTGGCGCACGTCCTTCCGCCGCCAAGGATCGCAGGGCAACATTCTTTGCCTCCTGTTGCCACCTCCTCCTTCTCGGCTTCCTCCTCCTCTTCTTCCACCTGCTCATCCAGTCAGCCACACACCTTCACCACCAACTTCAGCACAGCCCGGGGTAAACGTCAGCAGGCCATTCTGAAACTCATATGTTTGGGGGACAGGCCCCACACCGCACAGGAGTTGTGGCGGGGTATAGAACAACAGACCGACGAGTGGTTGCTGCCGGTGAGCCTCAAGCCCGGCCTGGTGGTGTGTGATAATGGGCGAAATCTCGTTGCAGCTCTGGGACTAGCCAATTTGACGCACATCCCTTGCTTGGCGCATGTGCTGAATTTGGTGGTGCAGAAGTTCATACACAACTACCCCGACATGTCAGAGCTGCTGCATAAAGTGCGGGCCGTCTGTTCGCGCTTCCGGCGTTCACATCCTGCTGCTGCTCGCCTGTCTGCACTACAGCGTAACTTCGGCCTTCCCGCTCACCGCCTCATATGCGACGTGCCCACCAGGTGGAACTCCACCTTGCACATGCTGGACAGACTGTGCGAGCAGCAGCAGGCCATAGTGGAGTTTCAGCTGCAGCACGCACGGGTCAGTCGCACTACAGAACAGCACCACTTCACCACCAATGACTGGGCCTCCATGCGAGACCTGTGTGCCCTGTTGCGCTGTTTCGAGTACTCCACCAACATGGCCAGTGGTGATGACGCCGTTATCAGCGTTACAATACCACTTCTATGTCTCCTTGAGAAAACACTTAGGGCGATGATGGAAGAGGAGGTGGCCCAGGAGGAGGAGGAGGAGGAAGAGGGGTCATTTTTAGCACTTTCAGGCCAGTCTCTTCGAAGTGACTCAGAGGGAGGTTTTTGGCAACAGCAGAGGCCAGGTACAAATGTGGCCAGCCAGGGCCCACTACTGGAGGACGAGGAGGACGAGGATGAGGTGGAGGAGGATGAGGATGAAGCATGGTCACAGCGGGGTGGCACCCAACGCAGCTCGGGTCCATCACTGGTGCGTGGCTGGGGGGAAAGGCAGGACGATGACGATACGCCTCCCACAGAGGACAGCTTGTCCTTACCCCTGGGCAGCCTGGCACACATGAGCGACTACATGCTGCAGTGCCTGCGCAACGACAGCAGAGTTGCCCACATTTTAACCTGTGCGGACTACTGGGTTGCCACCCTGCTGGATCCACGGTACAAAGACAATGTGCCCACCTTACTTCCTGCACTGGAGCGTGATAGGAAGATGCGCGAGTACAAGCGCACGTTGGTAGACGCGCTACTGAGAGCATTCCCAAATGTCACAGGGGAACAAGTGGAAGCCCAAGGCCAAGGCAGAGGAGGAGCAAGAGGTTGCCAAGGCAGCTGTGTCAATGCCAGCTCCTCTGAGGGCAGGGTTAGCATGGCAGAGATGTGGAAAACTTTTGTCAACACGCCACAGCTAACTGCACCACCACCTAAAACGCAACGTGTTAGCAGGAGGCAACATTTCACTAACATGGTGGAACAGTACATGTGCACACCCCTCCACGTACTGACTGATGGTTCGGCCCCATTCAACTTCTGGGTCTCTAAATTGTCCACGTGGCCAGAGCTAGCCTTTTATGCCTTGGAGGTGCTGGCCTGCCCGGCGGCCAGCGTTTTGTCTGAACGTGTATTCAGCACGGCAGGGGGCGTCATTACAGACAAACGCAGCCGCCTGTCTACAGCCAATGTGGACAAGCTGACGTTCATAAAAATGAACCAGGCATGGATCCCACAGGATCTGTCCGTCCCTTGTCCAGATTAGACATTAACTACCTCCCCTTAACCATATATTATTGGACTCCAGGGCACTTCCTCATTCAATCCTATTTTTATTTTCATTTTACCATTATATTGCGAGGCTACCCAAAGTTGAATGAACCTCTCCTCTGTCTGGGTGCCGGGGCCTAAATATATGCCAATGGACTGTTCCAATGTTGGGTGACGTGAAGCCTGATTCTCTGCTATGACATGCAGAATGATTCTCTGCTGACATGAAGCCAGATCCTCTGTTACGGGACCTCTCTCCTCTGCCTGGGTGCTGGGCCTAAACTTATGAAAATGGACTCTTACAGTGGTGGCTGACGTGAAGCCTGATTCTCTGCTATGACATGCAGACTAATTCTCTGCTGACATGAAGCCAGATTGTCTGTTACGGGACCTCTCTCCTCTGCCTGGGTGCTGGGCCTAAATATATGCCAATGGACTGTTGCAGTGGTGGCTGACGTGAAGCCTGATTCTCTGCTATGACATGAAGACTGATTCTCTGCTGACATGAAGCCAGATTGTCTGTTACGGGACCTCTCTCCTCTGCCTGGGTGCTGGGCCTAAATATATGCCAATGGACTGTTGCAGTGGTGGCTGACGTGAAGCCTCATTCTCTGCTATGACATGCAGACTGATTCTCTGCTGACATGAAGCCAGATTGTCTGTTACGGGACCTCTCTCCTCTGCCTGGGTGCTGGGCCTAAATATATGCCAATGGACTGTTGCAGTGGTGGCTGACGTGAAGCCTCATTCTCTGCTATGACATGCAGACTGATTCTCTGCTGACATGAAGCCAGATTCTCTGTTACGGGACCTCTCTCCTCTGCCTGGGTGCTGGGACTAAATATATGCCAAAGGACTGTTGCAGTGGTGGGTGACGTGAAGCCTCATTCTCTGCTATGACATGCAGACTAATTCTCTGCTGACATGAAGCCAGATTGTCTGTTACAGGACCTCTCTCCTCTGCCTGGGTGCTGGGCCTAAACTTATGAAAATGGACTCTTACAGTGGTGGGTGACGTGAAGCCTCATTCTCTGCTATGACATGCAGACTAATTCTCTGCTGACATGAAGCCAGATTGTCTGTTACGGGACCTCTCTCCTCTGCCTGGGTGCTGGGCCTAAATTTATGACAATGGACTGTTGCAGTGGTGGGTAACGTGAAGCCTGATTCTCTGCTATGACATGCAGACTGATTCTCTGCTGACATGAAGCCAGATTGTCTGTTACGGGACCTCTCTCCTCTGCCTGGGTGCTGGGCCTAAATTTATGACAATGGACTGTTGCAGTGGTGGGTGACGTGAAGCCTGATTCTCTGCTATGACATGCAGACTGATTCTCTACTGACATGAAGCCAGATTGTCTGTTACGGGACCTATCTCCTCTGCCTGTGTGCTGGGCCTAAATATATGCCAATGGACTGTTGCAGTGGTGGCTGACGTGAAGCCTCATTCTCTGCTATGACATGCAGACTAATTCTCTGCTGACATGAAGCCAGATTGTCTGTTACGGGACCTCTCTCCTCTGCCTGTGTGCTGGGCCTAAATATATGCCAATGGACTGTTGCAGTGGTGGCTGACGTGAAGCCTCATTCTCTGCTATGACATGCAGACTGATTCTCTGCTGACATGAAGCCAGATTGTCTGTTACGGGACCTCTCTCCTCTGCCTGGGTGCTGGGCCTAAATATATGCCAATGGACTGTTGCAGTGGTGGGTGACGTGAAGCCTCATTCTCTGCTATGACATGCAGACTAATTCTCTGCTGACATGAAGCCAGATTGTCTGTTACGGGACCTCTCTCCTCTGCCTGGGTGCTGGGCCTAAACTTATGAAAATGGACTCTTACAGTGGTGGCTGACGTGAAGCCTGATTCTCTGCTATGACATGAAGACTGATTCTCTGCTGACATGAAGCCAGATCCTCTGTTACGGGACCTCTCTCCTCTGCCTGGGTGCTGGGCCTAAACTTATGAAAATGGACTCTTACAGTGGTGGGTGACGTGAAGCCTCATTCTCTGCTATGACATGCAGACTAATTCTCTGCTGACATGAAGCCAGATTCTCTGTTACGGGACCTCTCTCCTCTGCCTGGGTTCCGGGGCCTAAATATCTGAGAATGGACTGTTCCAGTGGTGGGTGACGGGAAGCCAGATTCTCTGCTATGGGACCTCTCTCCAATTGATTTTGGTTAATTTTTATTTATTTAATTTTTATTTTAATTCATTTCCCTATCCACATTTGTTTGCAGGGGATTTACCTACATGTTGCTGCCTTTTGCAGCCCTCTAGCCCTTTCCTGGGCTGTTTTACAGCCTTTTTAGTGCCGAAAAGTTCGGGTCCCCATTGACTTCAATGGGGTTCGGGTTCGGGACGAAGTTTGGATCGGGTTCGGATCCCGAACCCGAACATTTTCGGGAAGTTCGGCCGAACTTCTCGAACCCGAACATCCAGGTGTTCGCTCAACTCTACTCACAAGCGGTCCAAAACGTCAGTTTTGTCCTCATGCATTCTGAATGGAAAAGGATCCACTACGAATGAATCAGTTTGCCTCCGTTCCGTCTCCATTCCGCTTTGGAGGCGGACACCAAAACGCTTGCAGTGTTTTGGTGTCCATCTGATGAAACTGAGCCAAACAGATCCTGGCACACAATGTAAGTCAATGGGGACAGATCTGTTTTCTATGACACAATCTGGCATAATAGAAACGGTTCCGTCCGCTATTGAATTTCAATGGTGTTCAAGGCGGATCCGTTTTGGCTATGTTAAAGATAATACAAACGGATCCGTTCTGAATGGATGCAGATGGTTATATTATCTGAACGGATCCGTCTGTGCAGATCCATGACGGATCCGCACCAAACGCGAGTGTGAAAGTAGCCTTAGCGTATGTGGTCCATGAAATGTGATCTGTGTGACGTTTGCATTTCCCGGACTGACTGTGGCTCATATGAGCTAAACTCACTGCATCATAGTGATCTATGATGCTGTGAGTTCCAGGCAACCGTGGGTCTAATGTCCCATACTCAGATGCTGTGAGTATAGTGCAGTGAGTTTGGATCAGATGAGCTGTGGGTGGTCTGGAGAATACAACATAATGCAGACTGCATTTTACAGAACACACATGGCCTTGTAAAAGCAGCCTTAGTAATTATCAGCTATCTTTGCATGCACGGTTATACAGGGAAAGGAATCAACCACTGATTAGGACTGGCCACCAGACTGATATACATAGAAAGAACAAAGATATGAATGACATGCGGCATTCAGATAGGACTGCATGCACAATGTGACAGGCTTCCTTTAAGTAATAAAATGATAGCTTGCAGCAGGTGCCATTAGTTGGAGCATGCTGTTTATACAATTAAATCAGTTCTGAAGCAGAATAACAGAGTTCTGCTAAAAACTAAATAATTAGTATAGACCAGGGGTGGTCAACCTGCGGCTCACCAGCTGTTGTAAAACTACAACTCCCACCATGCCCTGCTGTAGGCTGATCTGCAGCTAAAACTGCAAACATAATTGACATGCCTCATATTTTGAAATCTGCAATGCTAGTCAATTTCCGCACAGAAAAATCTGCAGTGTAAAAGATTTGTGTAATCTAGTACACTTTGTTGATAATGTAATACGCTGTGGTGTGACAACTCGGGATCACTTAGCTCTCCAGGATCGCCATCTTCTCAGCTTAGACGGTTGGCACACCTCAAGAAGCCACTTCAAGACTGCAGATTTGGGCGCAAACTGGCCACAACCAGCTATATTGTAACTTTTACAGGTATCACAACATAACCCATAAACATAAATCCTCGGCGGCCTGGCCACTAACTACACAGTATTTTACTTCTCTATCGGGATCTGGGTCTACCACCCAGCTCCCCAAAACACGACTCAGATCTTACCCCAAACAGGGTTAGAGGGTCCCGGCTTCCACAGGCCTTGGAGCAGCCTGCTCTTTCCCCAGACGGGGAGCCCTAATTGAGGTGCCCAGCTCAGCTTTACCCGAGTTCCTCAGCTAATTACCTCTCATTAACAGCCTGGCTGATACACACAGAGGAAAAACACTATTTTCCCAGCCTTTCTTGTTATCGCCCAGCCTCCTCTGGGTGAGATACACAATTTTAATGGCCCCCTGGCTGCTCTACTGCCACAGTGTTTGTTTGTTTTTGTTTTTATTTAAGAAAAATTGAAAAAGCAAATACAATAATTTGACCTCTCAATAAAGATGGCGGGTAATCGATAGAAATGCTGAGAGGCCTTGCATGGCACATTTTGACTTGGCAAAATTTGCACACTCTTCTTTGCAAAAACACTCCTGTGCACAGCCCAATTCAGATCACCCTATAGATTTTCAATTGGATTCGGGTCTAGGCTCTGGCTGGGCCATTCCAAAACTTTAATCTTCTTCTGGTGAAGCCATTCCTTTGTTGATTTGGATGTATGCTTTGGGTCGTTGTCATGCTGAAAGATGCAGAAGCTTTCTAGCAGAAGCCTGAAGGTTTTGTGCCAATATTGACTGGTATTTGGAACTGTTCATAATTCCCTCTAGCTTAACTAAGGCCCCAGTTTCAGCTGAATAAAAACAGCCCCTAAGTATGATGCTTCCACTACCATGCTTCACTGTGGGTATGGTGTTCTGTTGGTGATGTGCAGTGTTGTTTTTGCGCCAAACATATCTTTTGGAATTATGGCCAAAAAGTTCAACCTTGGTTTCATCAGACCATAACACCTTTTCCCACATGCTTTTGGGAGACTTCAGATGTGTTTTTGCAAAATGTATCCTGGCTTGGATGTTTTTCTTCATAACAAAAGGCTTTCGTCTTGCCACTCTACCCCATAGCCCAGATTTATAAAGAATACAGGAGATTGTTGTCACATGTACCACACAGCCAGTACTTGCCAGATATTCCTGCAGCTCCTTTAACCTCTTCAGGACACAGGGCGTACCGGTATGCCCTGATGTCCTGGTACTTAAGGACACAAGGCATACCGGTACGTCCTGAGAATTTCTGATCACTGCAGCGCCGCCTGTGGTGATCGGAACCAAATGCCTGCCGAAATCATTCAGCAGGCACTCTGAACCAATGCCCAGGGGGTCTTGTGACCCCCCGATGTCGTCGATCGCACAAAACCGCAGGTCAATTCAGACCTGCGGTTTTCTGCGCTTCCGTGTTATTCGGGTCTTTGATGACCCGATAACCTGGAAAGGACGGTGATCGGTGGTGTGACTATACACCACCAATCACCCTCCTATGATTGAATCTCCGTTTGAATCTCCGCCTCTGCTCTCCTCCCTCATTCCGGTCCATGGAGCAAGGAGAGCAGAAGGAGATCGCGCTGCCCACCAACTTGTGAGTTTTTGGTGCCATCAGGCACCTTAGGAGGCAGGGACAGGCAGGTAGTGAGAGGTGTAGGCAGGGGTAGTTAGGGCAAGTTTAGGGTTAGATTAGGTAAAAAAATAAAATAAAATCTTTTTTGGTCTGTGAGCCCGCTAATTGGGTGTCTGGGGTCCACAGCAGTTAGCTGTGTGACCCTAGACCCCCCCCACACACACACACTTTTTGGGGTGCATTTATTTATTTTATTTTATTTTTATTCTTTGTGGCCGGCCACTGTTAGCGCATCGCCAACCCCGCCCCACAGCGCATTTGTATATATTTTTTTTTCTTTTTTACATTTTTTGTTAACTTTTTTTGTTAGGGATCTTTATTTTTAAATATTTTTTTATATAGCTATAGGGTAAGTGCGTGAACACCCATGCCCACACACACACATACCTAATAAAGATTTACAGACACGCACATACACACGCAGTCACACACTGCCCTATGGCCCGCCGGACGTTCTCGGGAGACTCATTTTCTGCCAGTATGTTCCCTCAAAGCGGGCAAGGTAGGGCGTGAAGCTGTACAAACTTTGTGAGAGTACCTCAGGGTACACTTACAAGTTTTGTGTGTATGAGGAGCGAGATTCCCGTATTCAACCCCCAGAATGTCCCCCCACTCTGGGTGTTAACGGGAAACTTGTGTGGGACCTTATGCACCCACTGCTAGATAAGGGATCCCACCTATACGTGGATAACTTTTATAATAATATCCCCTTGTTCCAGTCCCTCTCCTCCAGATCCACGTTCGCTTGTGGGACCGTGTGGAAAAATCTGAGCTGCCTCCCTGCCTACATCCTCCAGGTACCTATCCCCAGGGGTGAGACCCGTCCCCTTACCAGTGGAAACCTGCTACCGGTCAGATATAAGGACAAGAGGGATGTCCTTGTACTGTCCACAATGCACGGTAACGGCATCACCCCTGTCCCTGTGCGAGGTACCGCGGCAACGGTCCTCAAGCCAGATTGTATCGTCGACTACAATCGGTATATGGGAGGAGTTGATCTCTCTGATCAAGTCCTCAAGCCATATAACGCCATGCGCAAAACCAAGGCATGGTAAAAAAAAGTTGCGGTCTACTTGGTGCAGGTTGCCATGTACAACTCTTTTGCACTGTTCCAGAGCGCTGGCAACATAGGGACATTCTTCCAGTTCTATGAGGCAGTCCTCAAGACCCTGATCTTTTCTGACTGGGAAAGAGCAGGTGGGAGTACCTCGGGAATTGGAGGCACCCAGATCGTCTCTGGCCAACACTTTCCAGGTGTGGTTCCCCCATACTGGAAAGAAGGGACGAACCCCCAAAAAATGCAGTGTGTGTTGCAGGAGGGGGATACGGAAGGACACCACTACTTAATGTGACACACGTGCCCTGATCATCTGAGCCTCTGCGTTATTGGTTGCTTCAGGGAGTACCATACTTCCATGGAGTTCTAAATTTATAATCCCCTTCACCAACTTACCCACTGACTATTCAAAAAAACTATGGTTCTCAGACTTGAGACACCCCCAAAAATGTTTTTGTAGAACAAAAAATAAATAAAGTAGACCTTATACATAGTGCAGCGTCAGTAATAATCTTCTCTGTAAATATACCCCTAACCCCCCAGATTAACACGGTAAAACAAAAACAAAACAAACAAAAAAACGGTGCAAAAAAAGAATTTTTTGTCACCTTACATAGCAAAAAGTGTAATAGCAAGCGATCAAAAAGTCATATAGCCCCGCAAAAAATGAGCCTCTACCTAATACAATTGGCTAAAAAAAACTTTGGAGAAATAATACTAGTAGAGGAAAGAAAACAAAAAACACCCCCCCTTCCCCCGGCATTGATATTCCGGAGAGCCATGGAACACAAACCACGGGGTCCAAAAGGTAATGAAGGCCTCGTGGGTGTGTCTCAAAAGAGCTCCGGATGTCTTCCACCTTGTGAACCCAAAGATCTACAGAAGGTGGGGAGGGGGACTTCCACCTGGCTGGAATGCAGGCCCGAGCAGCACTTACCAAATGTCGCAAGATTTACTTACTGAGGAGACTAGTAGGGAAATCCGAGAGGAATAGCAAAAAGAAAGCAGGGGTCTTTGGTATGTTAAACGGAAAAATTGCAATGGTCCTGTGGACTGACTACCAGAACTGTCTGAGCTTGCTACAATGCCAGAAGATATGAATCAGAGAGCCTAGCGCTGACTCACATCGCCAACACCAGGAGGCTGAAGGGAGCATTTTATGTAGACGAGATCAGTACATAATACCATCTAGACAATACTTTGTAACCTGCTTCCTGAAATTTGCTAGCTATCGAGGATTTGTGCATGAAACGGTATAGTCTTGGCCACTGGTCGGAGAGGATGTACATCTCTAGATCAGAGGCCCATCGGTCAATGTAGGGAGGGCGGAAATCCGACCGGGGCAGCACCAAAGCCTTATAAAATTCAGACAGAGAATGCCGGTATACACCTGAGCCAATACACAGTTTTTCAAAAGGAGTGAGAGGTCTGTCAAATCCCGGGCCCGTGGGGACAGTGGAAAGGAAATGGGACAGCTGCCTAACTCTCCAAGGCCTCAACGCATATGGGTCTGAGAGATTCAATAGTTCTGGATATGTAAACCATTGTCCTGATGTTCTAAAGTAAGGGGCTCGACACTTACCCCCTAGGCGCCAGGTCATAAAAGGGCCAGGAAAACAGCTAGCTGGGAAATCCGGTTGTCCTAGGACTGGGATTAGTGGGGATGGTGCTGGCAGGATTGTAGCCAGGCTAGCGTTTTTGTGAAATTGAAGTAGGGTAGGGCCTATGGTAGGGTGGGTAGAAAGTGCAATAGGAATCTGGGACATCGGCCACGGTAAAAGAGCAAGGGGGGACTGGGAACACAGATGTTCAATGGTAACCCATTGTTTAAAAAGAGCGTGACTGCACCAGTCCATGACCCGCTGGAGCATGGTCACTACATAGTATTTACAGAGATCGTATATCCCCAGGCCCCCCCTGCTCCTCAGGGGTATGAAGTAAGGAACGAGCGAGCCTCGGTCTCTTACCCGCCCAGATAAACTTAAAAAGATCTCTGTGTGCAGTAACAAAGAAACTTGGGGCTAATTTTATGGGAAGGGTTTGAAAGAGGTACAGCAGACGAGAAAGAACATTCATCTTAAATATGGCACAGCAGCCAAATCATGTGTATAGTCCCTTAGACCATCTATTGAGGTCCTCTCTAACCCGACCTAAAAGGGGGACATCATTCTTGCTGTAAACCTCTTTCAGATCCCTTGGGATCCATGCCACAGTGTATTTTTCTGCACGGGAATCCACGCGGAAAAACTGCATGTAGTCCACAATGTGTGCAGGTGGCATAACCACTTGCTTAGCATTGCATGACTCAGGTTACATTGCGATCTACTGGAGCCCTGCTGCACTGCAGATTGCTGTGACCGCTCTGCCATTAGACAGCTGTGGTCACAGTAAGTCTGCTCGAGACCAGCAGAAGCGATCTGACTGCGGGGCATTGTTGTAGCACCCTACTGCAATGATCCATTGCAGTGCAAAATGTAAAAGCTGACTGGCTGGCTATAAAAAATTGTCAGCCTTGGGGGCGTGGCCGGATGCCCATTTGGTCAGATGTATTAGACCTGAGCTCTGCTCCTTTCAGGCTCCATGGCGCTATAATAGCATACAACCCAACACACAATGGGGAAGAAAAGAGTTGGGAAGGGCCCCAGAGCCGGTTCTGATGCTCTAGAAGCCCAGTACACTCAAACTTTGGACTACTACCTGCACCGCAGCACGGACTATCAGGCATTCAAGATGGTGCCGCTCTGATCTGCCCATGAGGCATGCAGTGAAATATCTCCTACTCCTGACTCCCGCTTGAAGGTACTCCATCAGCTTTAACCAAGAGCAGCTCTCCGAACCCAGGGGATTAGAGGCACCTCACTCTTCTGCCTCTCCTCGAAAAAGCCTAGGCCATT
Source organism: Bufo gargarizans (assembly GCF_014858855.1). Classification (NCBI taxonomy): domain Eukaryota; kingdom Metazoa; phylum Chordata; class Amphibia; order Anura; family Bufonidae; genus Bufo; species Bufo gargarizans. The sequence continues at coordinate 227,886,297 of NC_058085.1, read as the reverse complement.
TCCCCTGCTTCTGGGGTTGAGGAGGATGCGCTGGATGCAGGTATACAGAGGCCAGAAGGCCTAGAGGATGATCAGCCACCACGCCTGCTGGTTCAGGAGCCCGCCCAGACCCCCACTAGACCCACATCTGGGGGTCTTCAGATTAATAAGTCCCAGCAGCCACTTTCTAGCAAAAACTCCCACCTGTACACTTCAGCTGGAGTACACTACAATAACCCAGTGAATGGACTACACCAGCACCTTGAGGATGCCCTCATGCCTTCCCCTTTGGGTGCCATGTTAGCTCCCCTACTGTCTTTATCCTTAGAAAATTGCTTCCTTTGCCTCAGAGGTCTGTGAGGCCTAGCAAATCTCTAGAGGGTCACCCCTTATCAGAATCTGTACTCCCTGCTTCAGCAGGTCTTGATGTCTAACTAATTTTGCTCTCCCGTTCCCCATCAGAGTGCTTGTCAACATCCTCTTCGGACTCTAATGGTCCCAGCTCTCCCAATGCACCCCCACCTAACTGGTGGTCTCATATTCAGCAATGGTGGTCTTGATGTTTAACTAATTTTGCGCTCCCGTTCCCCATCAGAGTGCTTGTCAACATCCTCTTCGGACTCTAATGGTCCCAGCTCTCCCAATGCACCCCCACCTAACTGGTGGTCTCATATTCAGCAACTACCTACAAAACAAGACTTTAGGGCCATCATCTCAAAAGTAAAAGATGCCTTTAAGGAACAATTAGCCCCAGTTAGACAAAATGTACAAAATGTGGGTGCCACGGTTCTCTTGCGTACTGGCTGCAGGCCAAAACCTGTGTATGCTGGTTGCTTGGGGCTGCGTGCTGGCTGTGGTGTCTTGTGTGAACTATGTCCTTGAATGTGTGTACTCCCCTTGTCTGCATCTCTGTGCAGTTTTTGCCACTGTTGCTGTGTAGGCTGGCTGCAGGTTCCCTCACATACTGGCTGCAGGATGACACCTGTGTATGCTGGTTGCTTTGGACTGCGTGCTGGCTGCGGTGTTGTGTGTGAACTGTGGCCTGTGTTTGTGGCTTCCATGTCTGCATCTCTGTGGCTCCTGTTTATGGTGCCATGTAGGCTGGCTGCATGCGCTTTGTGTACTGGCTGTGAGTGTTCCCATTTATGCCGGTTCTGCGATGCGTGCTGGCTGCGGCTTTGTGTGTGAAAAGGGTCTGAGTATGGATGCTTTTCTTTTTGTCAATGTGACATGGGTTATTTGTGGTCTGGCGTACTGGCTGCGCTCGACTCCGTGTATGCTGGTTGCCAGAGGCAGCATCTTGTACTGCAGCCTGTGTGTTCTGTGATTCTGGTTATGCTGTTCTGATGGGGTAAACTTCCTGTGATCTGTGCCTGGGTGTGTCTTATCAGGTGCCCTGGTTAGGCAGCAATATCTATCTGAAAGCTGTGGGGCTTTGGGTCAGTCTGTCTTGGACCTTGCGGGGTGTAGTACCTTGCTGCTTATCCAGGGGGTCAGTCTGTCCTGTGTTTTACTGGGTATATGCCCTTGCTGCTGACCCAGGGGGTTTTGCCATCTGCCTTTGTTTGTGGTGTCGCCTGGTAATGTGTTTTTAGCCTAGCAGTGCTTTAACTGCGTCTGATAGTCTGGTAGTGCCTGCTGCTTCTGATCCTGTCTCATGTCCAGCCTGGCAGTGTTAAACTGCTTCCAATCCTGCCTGTTCCATGTCTAGCCTAGCCAGGGCAGGTGCAAGGATTTTTGCCGCCCTAGGCAAGATAAAAATTGACGCCCCCCCCTTCCCCCTTATCAGATCCGGAATTGCGGACCCGGATCCGTAATTCCGATCCTGAAAAAAATAGTACATGTCCTATTCTTGTCCCCAATAGCGGACAAGAATAGGCATATTCTCTTAGTGCCGGCAATGTGCGGGGTCGCAAAATGCGGAACGCACATTGCCACTGTCCGTGTTTTGGGGATCTGCAAAACACACACGGATGTGTGAATGTACCCTAAATGTGAGGTAAATTAGTTTCCAATGTAGTATTAATAATTAAACAATTAAATAATAAACACATTGCATTGTCTACTTACCACCAGGACAATAAGATGATCTGGTCTCTGGCCGCAGTCTGGCTCTTGGTCTGGCTCTGGGGACTCCCTTGTCACTCTCTTCTCCCCCCTCCCTTGTCACTCTCCTCTCCCCCCTCCCTTGTCACTCTCCTCTCCCCCCTCCCTTGTCACTCTCTTCTCCCCCTCCCTTGTCACTCTCTTCTCCCCTCCTCCCTTCTCACTCTCTTCTCCCCCCTCCCTTGTCACTCTCTTTTACCCCCCTCCCTTGTCACTCTCTTCTCCCCCCCTCCCTTGTCACTGTCTTCTCCCCCCTCCCTTGTCACTGTCTTCTCCCCCCTCCCTTGTCACTCTCTTCTCCCCCCCTCCCTTGTCACTCTCATTCTACTCCCCCCTTGTTACTCTCATTCTACTCCAGCCCCCTGTCACTCTCATTCTACCCCCCTCCCTTGTCACTCTCATTCTACTCCCCCCTTGTCACTCTCATTCTACTCCCCCCCTTGTCACTCTCATTCTACTCCCCCGTCCTGTCACTCTCATTCTATTTCCCCCCCCCCGTCAGTCACTCTCATTTCCTCCCGCTTGTCACCTCTAATGTAGCTTGGCCGAGCTCTGTTCGGTCCGCGGTACAGGAGCTTTTGTTTCCTGTACCCGGCTGGACTGACAGGAAGTGCTCACTTAGTGTGCACTTCCTTTCAGTCCGGCCGGGTACAGGAAACAAATGCTCCTGTACCCCGGACCGAACAGAGCTCGGCCACACTACATTAACAACACAGCAGTCAGCAGGCGCAGGCAGGCTGCGCAGCACTGAGCCGGCCGCTCAGGAGGTGCAGCATGAGGGGCGCCGCCGGCCGGCCGCCCGAACCTACATAACCAATTTATTTATTTTTTTACCTCAACGGGCGCCCCCTGCTAAATGGCGCCCTAGGCGACTGCCTAAGTCGCCTTACTGGTGGCGCCGGCCGTGAGCCTAGCAGTGCTCTAACTGCGTCTGATAGCCTGGTAGTGCTAAACTGCTTCTAATCTGGTCTGTTCCTCGTCTAACCTGCACTGTCTTTTTGCTTCTGTTCCTGTGCTTGTCCTGCCTTTGCGAGAGGATCCTTGGGTTCTCTGGAGGGAGGATCTCTAGTCTGTGTGCAGCTTTGCCTGTGACCGCCATGCTTCCATTCCTCTTGGGGTCCAGGGATCTGCTTCTGTGCTGATTCCTGTTTGTTGTCTGATCCATGTCCTGTGTTTGGTTGGGTTCCAGTCCTGTGTCTGTGGTTCTTTGCAGGTAGGGCCAAGTGTAACGGGACCTTCCTGGAGATGCGACCAGTGAGCCCTCAGCCCAGTTCTTCCCCACCACCAGGGGCTCTGTGAAGAACAGGGCTCACTGGCTCTCCGGCCTCTGGGTGTGGCCTCTATTCTGCCGGTGCACTTGGTTTCTACCACTTTTGCTTAACCTGCTGTACTGTCATGTTCTTTTATTACATGTGTAATAAAGTACTCTGTTGGTCCCTGGTCTGAATCTTGCCTGTGTCCTGTTTGCAAGACTTCCCGGGGGTCTGCCTTGGGCCTCCGGCACGTGACAGTGGGTCTCCGTCTTTATCAACTGGAAGAAGATCATAATGCTTTTTGATCAGTGATTCATTCTCTTTAATCACAAACATCTTCTAATACCCACCAACTACGTGACCTACAAAGCCATGTTGAAGATCTAGACAACAGAGCAGTCGACATAACATAAGGGTACGCAGAGTTCCACAAACTCAAGGAGAAGAAGACGTCCGCTGTATCCTTTTTACAATCTTTAACACTATTTTGAACCCTCCTCTGACCCACCCTATTCTGATGGACCATGCTCCTAGAGCTCTGCGGCAAGTCCTTGGAGGGAGGGACACCATATCCTATGTGAATGACTACAGTCTAAAAGAGGAGATTATGGCTAAAGCGCATTCTGTACAACACTTGAATGCTAAAGTGATTTTATTTCAAGACCTGTCCTGGATAACCCTCCAGAAGAGGAGAGCTCTAAAACCCCTACTAGATCTTCTCCATAAACATATGATCCCTTATAGATGGGGTTTTCCCTTCAGCCTTTCTGCACGCAAGAATGGGAATGTGGTGTGGCAGGCGCAGCACTATGAAATGTCTTTTGCACTCTGGCATTAGAAGAATTTTGATATCTCTAACTTTTTAGTCCAACCAGGCTGTTTGTTACTCTGTAATTCTTCTAGTGCCATTCTATGGAAACAGTAGGTTTAAAGAGCACACCAAATGCTTGAAATAACTTCTTTATTAACTTCAACTTTTCTTCATATAACACTGCTGCCTCTGCAGCAGATAGTCCATGTACAAAACACGTGTTGCATAAAGATTCATAAAATGGCAGCATGCATAAGATGGTGGTTCAACTGTTCAATCTTGTCATTCAACATAAAATGGTGGATATATTTCTCTCTTCAGTATCTGTACTCTCACTTTAAGTTATTTAAGCACTTTATGATCTCTTTGAGAGGTATATCTGAGGTCTAACTAATTGTTCTACTTGCTGAATTAGGTCGCAATTTGCAGTATGCAGTTAGCAGTAACTATTTGCAGATTGGTTGAGTATGATCTGGTATGGTTGTATGTAATTTGGATTACAATATGGAATTTGAATTTGGATTGAATTTGCAATTGCAATTTAATTTGTGGTTTGAAATGTGTGGAGCTGTAAGTAAGCACATATATAACTAGTTCAGTATACAGTTCTAATCACTACATTAACAGTAGGAACATTATATAACTGTTTTAAATACCTATTTTGGACTCTTGCTTCCATAAAACACAGCTCTCAGTGGAGTGAATGTCTGTTCAGCTTCTCTCCTCTGGTGAAATGACTCTAGCAGCTCTTGCTACGGGAATTTCCCACACAAGCTGTGTGTGAGGCTGGCTGTAATTGGTCAAAACTCCTGGGCTGTGTGAGGCTAGCTGGGATTGGTCAAGACTCCTGCTTAGCAACAACAGTTTATCTATCTGCTTTTTGTTGTGTCTGCTGTGTCATTGAGCTTACTTTACATTATATAATGAATCTTAAAGGAATATTATCTTTTCTGCTTCTGTGAACACAATATATGAGTTTTATGACATCCAAACATGAAGTCACTGTAAATAACTCTGCTTTTGTCTTTAACACACAAACATAGGAACTGTATTAAGGTTATCGGCAGGTTTAGCTGTATAAACATATACAGTCATGGCCAAAAGTTTTGAGAATGACACAAAAATTAGTTTTCACAAAGTTTGCTGCTAAACTGCTTTTAGATCGTTGTTGTAGTTGTTTCTGTGATGTAGTGAAATATAATTACACGCACTTCATACGTTTCAAAGGCTTTTATCGACAATTACATGACATTTATGCAAAGAGTCAGTATTTGCAGTGTTGACCCTTCTTTTTCAGGACCTCTGCAATTCGACTGGGCATGCTCTCAATCAACTTCTGGGCCAATTCCTGACTGATAGCAACCCATTCTTTCATAATCATTTCTTGGAGTTTGTCAGAATTAGTGGGTTTTTGTTTGTCCACCCGCCTCTTGAGGATTGACCACAAGTTCTCAATGGGATTAAGATCTGGGGAGTTTCCAGTCCATGAACCCAAAATGTCAACGTTTTGGTCCCCGAGCCACTTAGTTATCACTTTTGCCTTATGGCACTGTGCTCCATCGTGCTGGAAAATGCATTGTTCATCACCAAACTGTTGTTGGATTGTTGGAGGAAGTTGCTGTTGGAGGGTGTTTTGGTACCATTCTTTATTCATGGCTGTGTTTTTGGGCAAAATTGTGAGAGTTAGCCCACTCCCTTGGATGAGAAGCAACCCCACACATGAATGGTCTCAGGATGCTTTACTGTTGGCATGACACAGGACTGATGGTAGCGCTCATGTTTTCTTCTCCGGACAAGCCTTTTTCCTGATGCCCCAAACAATCGGAAAGAGGCTTCATCAGAGAATATGACTTTGCCCCAGTCCTCAGTAGTCCATTCACCATATTTTCTGCAGAAGATCAATCTGTCTCTGATGGGTTTTTTTTGGAGAGAAGTGGCTTCTTTGCTGCCCTTCTTGACACCAGGCCATCTTCCAAAAGTCTTCGCCTCACTGTGCGTGCAGATGCGCTCACACCTGCCTGCTGCCATTTCTGAGCAAGCTCTGCACTGGTGGCACTCCGATCCCGCAGCTGAATCCTCTTTAGGAGACGATCCTGGCGCTTGCTGAACTTTCTTGGACACCCTGAAGTCTTCTTAACAAGAATTGAACCTCTTTCCTTGACGTTCTTGATGATCCTATAAATTGTTGATTGAAGTGCAATCTTAGTAGCCACAATATCCTTGCCTGTGAAGCCAATTTTATGCAACGCAATGATGGCTGCACGCGTTTCTTGCAGGTCACCATGGTTAACAATGGAAGAACAATAATTTCAAGCATCACCCTCCTTTTAACAGGTCAAGTCTGCCATTTTAACCCAAACAGCCTGACATAATGATCTCCAGCCTTGTGCTCGTCAACATTCTCACCTGAGTTAACAAGACGATTACTGAACTGATCTCAGTAGGTCCTTTTAATGACAGCAATGAAATGCAGTGGAAAGTTTTTTTTGGGGATTAAGTTAATTTTCATGGCAAATAAGGACTATGCAATTCATCTGATCCCTCTTCATAACATTCTGGAGTATATGCAAATTGCTCTTATAAAAACTTAAGCAGCAACTTTTCCAATTTTCAATATTTATGTAAATCTCAAAACTTTTGGCCACGACTGTACTTCAGGTTCTCAAATTCCAAGTGTCTTTTATCACTCTGAAGTAGAACTACTAACTTCTATATATGACGTTCCAACTTGAGTGGAGTAGTGAGACGTTTTCCTTTTTTGGCAAGTTTTGAGTCTCCAATTTGTAACAACACTCTTACTAGTTTGTCTTCATCCTTTTGAACTTCTAGAACTTTGGCCAATTTCCATTGACTTCTAGGTAAATCTTCTTCTTTTACTAACACTATGTCACCAACTTGGACATTTCTTCTGGGTGTTTGCCATTTACTTCTTAGCATAAGATTGGCTAAGTACTCTTTCCTCAATCTATTCCAAAACTGATCTGATAGATATTGAACTCTTCGCCATCTCCTTTTAGCATATAAATCCTCTTTGGTGAACTTGCCAGGCGGTGGCTGTATGTAATCAGACTTAAGGTGAAGTAGATGGTTGGGAGTAAAAGGGTCCAAACTTGTTGGATCGTTGATGTTATGAACTGTAAGTTTACAACTGTTAACAAAAGACATTACTTCATAGAATAGAGTCCTAAGTGAAGCATCATCTATTCTCCCGGCGTTCTTTTTCAACACTGAACCTAACACATTTGTCTTTCCCAAACTCCTCCTGTATGGCTTGCATGTGGAGCATTCATATAAAAATCACACTGCTTCTCTAACAAATGCTGAGTTACTTTGTCAATCTCTTTTAGAGCTTTCTTCAATTCATTCTTCAGAGTTTTCTTCAAAATTAGATCTTTGGTCAGATCTAAGTTCTCTGACAGTACCTATAATGGCTATGAAACATCTTAAGGCATTGATGAATGCGTCAGTTGACATATCTTCTAACATTTCCAGGTGAATTGCTCTGGAGCTTAGACATGTAAATATTAGTCCATATCTCTTGTACTCCGTGCGGTTCTGTTTGGTCATGAATAGGCCAAAACAATCCAATGTGGTAGTGATCAATAATCAATCTTGTGAAGGTAGAATATTTGGGTAGAATTGCTGGATGCTTCACTCTGCTAGGTAACGATGCATTTTCCACTCTCCCTCTCACCTTCAGTATACCATCCTGCAGAACAAGATTTAGCTTGTACAATGGGTGGTTGTTTGGAAGCCTTTTAGGTTCCTTACTAAGTCTCTTCAATATGGTTGAGCGAACCCGAACTGTAAAGTTCGGGTTTGTACCGAACTTTAGTATTTTTGAACCCCGGACTCGAACCAAATTATTTCAGTAAAAGTTTGGGTTCAGGTTCGGTGTTCGGCACTTTCTTGAGCTTTTTGAAAGGCTGCAGAGCAGCCAATCAACAAGCGGTTAACTGTCTGACCTTAGAAGCCATCACAGTCATGCCTACTAATGGCATGGCTGTGATTGGCCAGGGCATTTGAAATGCAGCCACTTTTGGCAAAAAAAAATCTTTAATTTAGGCCTAGTCTGATTCAGGCAGTGTGAGATACACCCTTTACATACTGTCGTTCTATTCTACTATTAATTAAACACCCATTTAGGGCAAGATCCTAAATTCGAAAAATATGAGGAGAGCGTCAAATAAGGGACGTGGCCCAGGTCGTGGTGCTGCTGGTGGTGCTCCTGTTGCAGGGAGAGGACGTGGTCGATCTGTGCCAGCTACACGCACAAGTGAAACCCCTTCCTCGGGTGCGAGTAGGCGACCAAACCTGCAGTGGTATTTGGTCGGACCTAATGCTGCTCTACGAATGGTGAGGCCTGAACAAGCACAGGCAATAGTAGATTGGGTTGCTGACAGTGGATCCAGTTCCTTCACATTGTCTCCCACCCAGTCTCCTGCTGAAAGACCATAGTTGGCACCTGCAGCCGATGTCCATCAGTCTTTCACCTCACCCCCTTGCAAATCAGCCAAGCAGTCTGAGCCCCAAGTCATGCAGCAGTCTCTTCTGCTTTTTGATGACTCTGTTAGCAGGGTTTCCAAGGAAGGCAGGGGTGAAGACTGGATGGAAGATGATGTGGAGGACGATGAGGTCCTCGACCCCACATGGAATCAAGGTGATGCAAGCGACCTATGTAGTTCGGAGGAAGAGGCGGTGGTCGCACAGAGCCACCAGCACAGCAGAAGAGGGAGCCGGGTGCAAAAGCGGAGCTGCCATCCTCTAGACAGTATGCCTGCTACTACCCACCGCAGAAGGGACTGAGCACACCAAAACCAGCTCCAAGGAGTTCCCTGGCGTGGCAGTTCTTCAGACAATGTGCTGACGACAAGACACAAGTGGTTTGCATGCTGTGCAATCAGAGCCTGAAGCGAGGCATAAACGTTCTCAACCTGAGCACAACCTGCATGACCAGGCATTTAAGTGCAAAGCACGAGCTGCAGTGAAGTAGACACCTCAAAATTCAAGAAAGGTCTCTGGCTCCTCCTGCTTCCTCTTCTGCAGTCTCTGCCTCTTCATTCACCTCTCGAGTGACAGTGCCACCTGCCACCCCACAAACAGAGGATCTGCCAGCAACACCAACACCTGGGTCACCAATTATCTCCACAATATCCCAAGGAAGCGTTCAGCTCTCCATCACCCAAACACTGTAGAGGAAGAGGAAGTACCCCCCCTACCCACCCGTTATCCCTAGCCCTGAATGCCAGCATTTCTAAATTACTGGCCTTTGAAATGCTGTCATTCCATCTGGCAGAGACGGATAGTTTTAAAGGCCTTATGGTGGTGGCTGTCCCACAGTACGTCGTGCCCAGCCGCCACTACTTTTCAAGGCGAGCCACCCCTTCCCTGCACAACCAAGTAGGGGACAAAATCAGGTGTGCACTGCGCAATGCCATCTGTGGCAAGGTGCACCTGACTACGTATTTGGACCAGTAAGAACAGTCAGGGCCGTTATATCTCCATAACAGCACACTAGTAAGTGCAATGGCGGCTGGGCCTGAGGTGGATAGCAGGTTGGCGCATGTCCTTCCACCACCGAGGATTGCAGGGTGCTTTAGTTTGCGTTCTGTTGCTTCCTCCTCCTACTCTGCTTCCTCATCCTCTACCAGCTCCTCATCCAGTCAGCGTAACATCTTCACCACCAACTTCAGCACAGCCAGGGGTAAACGACAGCAGGCAGTTTTAAAACTTATCTGTTTGGGGGACAAACCCCACACTGCGCAGGAGCTGTAGATGGGCCTTGAACAACAGACCGATGAGTGGTTTGTGCCAGTCAGGCTCAAGCCCGGCCTGGTGGTGTGCGATAATGGGTAAAATCTCGTAGCAGCTCTGGGACTAGCCGGTTTGACGCACATCCCTTGCCTGGGGCATGTGCTGAATTTGGTGGTGCAGAGATTCCTTAAAACTTACCCCGATATGTCAGAGCTGCTGCATAAAGTGCGGGCCATCTGTGCGCGCTTTCGGCGTTCTCACCCTGCTGCTGCTTGCCTGTTAGTGCTGCAGCGTAACTTCGGCCTTCCCCCTCACCGCCTCATATGCGACGTGCCCACAAGGAAGAACTCCACTTTGCACATGCTGGCCAGACTGTGCGAGCAGCAGCAGGCGATAGTGGAGTTTCAGCTGCAGCACGCATGGGTGAGTCGCTTGGCGGAACAGCACCACTTCACCACCAATGACTGGGCCTCCATATGAGACCTGTGTTCCTTGTTGCGCTGTTTCGAGTACTCCACCAACATGGCCAGTGCTAATAACGCCATTCTCAGCGTTACTATCCCCCTTCTATGCCTCCTTGAAAAAATGCTCTTGGCGATGATGGAAGAGGATGTGGCACAGCATAGGAGGAGGAGGAGGAAGAGGGATCATTTAATAGTGTTTCCGGCCAGTCATTCCCAAGTGGCTCCGAGGGTGGGTTCCTGCACCCACAAACCCAAGGTTCACAATTTTCCAGCCAGGGCAGATTTCTGGAGGATGACGAGGTGGAGGAGGATGAGATGGAGGAGGAGGGACCATGTTCACAGCAGGGTGGCACCCAGACCAGCTCATGGCCATCACTGGTGCGTGGATGGGTGCATACAGAGGACACAGACGATACACCTCCCACAGAGGACAGCTATTCGTTGCCTCTGGGCAGCCTAGCACACATGAGTGATTACATATTTCAGTGTCTGCGCAACAACCGCCGAGTCGAGTATTGTGCTGAATACTGGGTGGCCACGCTGCTGGATCCCCGTTACAAGGACAACGTACCGTCTTTAATTCCCTCACTGGAGCGTGATCGTAAGATGCGCGAGTACAAGCGCACGCTGGTAGATATGCTGCTGGTGGCATTCCCACCTGACAGCGGGGCACAGTGGAAGCACAAAGCGAAGGCAGAGGACGAGGAACAGGTGGCCAACGCAGCTATGGCACCGCCAGCACCTCAGAAGGCAGGGTTAGCATGGCCGAAATGTGGAAAAGCTTTGTCAGCACACCACAACAACCAGCACTACCAGCTGATATGGAACATCTTAGCAGGAGGCAGCGTTTCACCAACATGGTGGAGCAGTATGTGTGCACACGCCTACACGTACTGAATGACGGGTCTGCCCCCTTCAACTTCGGGGTCTCCAAATTGGGTACAATGCCTAAGCTTGCCCTTTAGGCCTAGCACGGCAGGGGGCGTCATCACAGAGAAGCGCAGCCGCCTGTCCACAGCCAATGTGGACAAGCTCACGTTCATTAAAATGAACCAGGCATGGATCCCTCAGGACTTGTCCGTACCTTGTGCAGAATAGACATGTATACCGGCACTAAGCAGCCATCGTTATACTGCAGCGCAATTGCTAATTTTTGTATTTTGGATATTTCATACTCTTTTAGAGTGTACCCTAATTTAAAAAATTTAAATTAAAACCAAAAACCTGTGTTGGCTACCTCGTCCTCCTCCACCACTGCTTCCACCTACACCGCTACGTCCACCGCCTCCTCAAACTCCTACTCCATATGGAACTCCACCTCATAAATCTATTTTTTTTTTATTTGTACGTATTTTATTTTATATAATTTCACTACTTTGTAACATTTTCGGGTGAAATTCACCAATTTTTGGGTGTATAGTACCACTGCTATACCTACTAGGCCGGTTAAAAAAAATAAAAATTGTCATTTACATTTTCTGGTGAAATCCACCAATTTTTGGGTGTATAAGACCACTGCTATACCTAGTAGACCGGTAAAAAAAAATATATAAAAATTGTCACTTACATTTTCTGGTGAAATAAACATATTTTTGGGTGTATAGTACCACTGCTATACTTAGTAGACCGGTAAAAAAAAATTGTTAGTTAAATTTTCTGGTGAAATTCACAATTTTTCGGGGGTTTAGTACCACTGCTATACCTAGTAGACAGGTTAAACAAAAAAAAATTGTTATTTACATTTTCGGGTGAAATTAACAAATTTTTGGGTGTATAGTACCACTGATATACCTAGTGGACAGGTTAAACAAAACAAAAAAATATGTCAGTTATATAATCTGGTGAAATTTACAAATTTTTGGGTGTGATGTACCACTCCTATATCTAGTAGACTGAAAAAATACATATAATTTGTCAGTTACATTTTATGGTGTAATTCACCAATTTCTGGGTGTAATATACCCCTCCTCTACCTAGTTGACAGCTTACTAAATTTCAATAATTTTTCTGTTATATTCTTGGGTTGACATTATACAATTTTGGACGTGAATAAGCACCTGCTATGCATAGGTGACAGGGAATTAAATTTAATATATTATTCAATAATTAATGCGCGCCACATCCTTTTATTCAATGCTTAAACTTTGAAAAGTTGTCCAGCTTTTACGCTTTAATAATTTCTCCCATATTTCAACTCTATAATTTAAAATTGGGAAAAAATTAATCCTACCTTGGATGTGGTCTCTGTTTCTTACGCTCCCTCTCTGGCCTGGAACCCTGATTCCCCACCACTCGTGATCACCATGGTAGGCGCATAAAAGAACATCGAAAGTTGATAGAGCAGATATCAAATTGGATCGTGAACATCACGGGGACGTGCGACATGGTGGGGCCTAAGTGTGCACACACCTACACGAACTGACTGACAGGGGTCAGCCCCTGAAACTTCTTGGTCACCAAATTGGGCACATGGCCTGAGCTTGCCCTTTACCCCTTGGAGGTCCTACCTGCCCTGCAGCCAGTGAATTGTCTGAATGTGTGTTTAGCATGACTAGAGGGGGTTATCACAGGTTATATTTCCCAATGTTTTGGGGTATACCCTAATTTAAAAAATAAAAAGTAAAACCAAAAAGCAGTATAGGCTACCTCCACCGCCGTTTCCACTTAAACTGCCACATCCACCGCCACCTCAACCTCCTACTCCATATGGACCTCTTCCTCCTAGATCAAGGTTATAATTTTTTTATTTTTACCTATTTTATGTTATTTAAAGTCATTTCCCTTTCCACATTTGTTTGCAAAGTACTTGCCATGCTCTTAACCACATTTTGATGTCATTTCCAGCCCTCTAGCCCTTTCCATTATATTTTTACAGCCATTTTAGTGCTCAAAATTTCGGGTCCCCATTGACTTCAATGGTGTTCGGGGTCAAGTTCGGGTCCCGAACTCGAACATTTTTCTCAAGTTCGGCCAAATCCGTTGAACCCAAACATCCAGGTGTCCGCTCAACTCTACTCTTCACTGTAGAATATCTGTTGAATGAGTCTTATAACTGTTTCTTCAGCTTTCATTCTGTCCTCTACATTCAATGACTCCTTCTTTCTGATTCCCTTTGCCATTCCCGTTGAATTCGAGCTACTACATTTATGACTATTCCATTTTAAACATCTAGCTAGTCTTTCAAGTACAGCTGTAGCAACGCTACCGCTCCTATCACAATCGCAAAAGCGAAGAATGATAAAAGCAAGTAAAAATAAAAAATAAAAAATCTGAATGCAATTTACCTCTAAGCAGCAGATGGTACATAGAACTATTACATTTTAAGATTTTAACATACCTACAGACATTTTACAATGACCACACTAACACTTCAACTATTTTGAAATCTATCATTAATTTATTTTATAAACAATTAATCACATTTTTTAGTTTTTTCTACCCTACCATTTATAATTATTTTATTAAAGTTATTTTTATTTAAATACCTATTTATAACACAACACAAATAAACACACAAGGCTATATGCCAAAAGCTAGGTATAATGGAAGCCAGCCCCTATTCATAAAACAGGTAACTGTGATACCTTACAATGGCAGCCTGAGACATTTAAAACCATCTCTCATCTAACTGAAAGTCAGTAAATCTCAAAGTTGCCTGAGAGCCCTTGGATAGCTTGGGGGACCATGCGCCTAAATCTTTATCATTAGGGTGACAAAATTATAATTTTTTTTTTTATTGCTAGCTAATTCTTCTCTAACTGCTTAGGAAGGCTGTATAAAAATTTACGGCTTTCTAATTGTTCTAATATATATTTAATAACCCATCTATGCTGTTTTGTTATGTAAACTAATTTGCATAAATATGTATATTAGCCTACTTTCCATCATGAACAGCGCCATCTATTGGATACATAGTCTTATGTCCTACAGTCTGCAGCCTATTATCAATTTCCTCATGGACAGTGCCATCTATTGGATACATAGTCTTATGTCCTACAGTCTGCAGACTATTATCATTTTCCTCATGGACAGCGCCATCTATTGGATACATAGTCTTATGTCCTACAGTCTGCAGACTATTATCATTTTCCTCATGGACAGCGCCATCTATTGGATACATAGTCATGTCCTATAGAGATGGGAAGTTCGGATCTTTCACATTAATCAGTTCATTCAAATGAACCGATTCATGAATCAAATCTTCGGTTCATTTGCTGAGCTGACAAGAAGCAAGTGAACCAAAGCTTAGGTTGCGCAATGCGCATGCACGGATGCTTTGATTCACTTGCTGACTCGCTGAGTTGGCTCTTGGTCTGAGTCAGGAAGTTTATTCTTTAAAACCCTGTGTGTGAATGTGTAATTATCTACCCCACTGTAAGAAAAAAAATATATGCATCCGGGGGGGATGAATTTAACACTGGGGTAAATCATATAATTAAAATGGAGGGTTAAATGTAAAAATGGTGTGCCCCTCTCATTTATATTATTAATTTGTTTCTCTTTAACCCCTTAAGGACTTAGCCCTATTTCACCTTAAGGACTTGGCCATTTTTTGCAAATCTGACCAGTGTCACTTTAAGTGCTGATAACTTTAAAACACTTTGACTTATCCAGGCCATTCTGAGATTTTTTTTTTTGTCACATATTGTACTTCATGACACTGGTAAAATGAAGTAAAAAATAATAATTTTTCCCTTACGCCCATGACAGCACCCTTGAGAGACCGCCTCCATCCAGGACAGGAAACAGGAACTTTTGTGGAGAGCTCATAAGGAGGAGCATGGCCCCAAGACCACCAGTTCCTGTTTCCTGTCCTAGACAGAGACGGTTCGTGGAGAAAAGAAGAAAGTTAGGCTGCAGGGCCCCTGAGAATTATATCGAAGTGGGGTTACCTGTTCCGGCGTAAGTCTCCTCTAGGAGCCGCCGGCCAGAGTCTGGTGCTTGCTGCTAGGGTCTGGCTTACGCCGCGCTGCCGCTACTCTGCAGTCCCTGGCGCACTGAGAGGTGCGTCCGGCACGCCGGTCCTTCCTGACAGTGTTCAGGCGGGCCGGGGGGCCTCCTCCTCACCACGCTTCTCGGGAGGGGGGGGGACAAAATCTTGCGATCCAAGCGAGATCCGGTTCTCGGTCGAGACTTCCGGTATTTGGAACGCATGTAGCGTGCGTTCCGGAAGTAGGAAGTGCCTTCTCCTACTTATGGCCGCAGATGGTTTTCAGCAGGACCCGACCGAGGGAATTGGACCCACAGGAGGCGCACGGTCAGCAGCAGCCCAGCCAGCCTTATAGGAAGCCGGATTTTTTGGATCCTGGGAGTCACTCTATCCCACAGCAGCATGGAGGAGGAGAGTGCCCAACGCGCCGATCAACAGGAGGGTCATGAGAGCAGACCGGTACTCCTGGTGGGGTAAGGGGGATCATTCCCCATCACTTGTTCCTCTTTAGTCAGGCTAAATCTCCTTTCCCTCTTTTCCTTCTTGCCTTTTAGACTATAAAAGAGGGCCCTAGAAAGGCAATTTCAAAAACCAGAGGGAAGGAATGTGCCGTCTGTAAAAAGAAACTGGCCCCCTCTTGGTGGAAAAAACTATGTCAACATTGCATTGAGAGACTAGTGGAGGAGGAGTCCCCATCCTTTCTGCAGAGTATTAGGGAGATGGTGAAGACAGAGGTCTCGGATTCCTTGAAAGATTTCAAAAAGAGCTTTCCCTCTGTAGCCTCAAGCTCCCTTGGAACCAGATCAGGCACGGCTAATAAATCTGACTCGGATCCTTTAGAAGATAGTGATACAGGAGAAATCCTAGATAGCCCAGACTCGTCCCAGGATGAAGAATCCATGGGCAGGCCACTTTTTTCCCCGGATGATACGGAAGCTTTACTAAAAGCAGTTCGTGCGACCATGAAGCTAGACGAATCCAAAGACCCAAAATCCGTTCAGGATATCATGTTTGGTGACCTCGGGCAGAAAAAATCTAGAGTGTTTCCCGTAAACGAGAATATAAAATTTTTGATACAGAAGGAATGGAAAAGACCCGATCAAAAAAATTTGGTCCCAAAAAATGTGAAAAGGAAGTATCCCTTTGATGAGGCAGACTCAGTAATTGGGACAGGCCTCCTAAATTGGAAGCACCTGTTGCAAAAATCTCAAAAAAATCGGCCCTACCGTTTGAGGACTTGGGTACTCTTAAAGACCCTATGGATAAGCGAGCAGAGGTTTACCTAAAAAAAGTTTGGGAGACCTCAGCTCAAGCGTTCAAACCAAATATTGCCGCCACATCCACTGCTAGGTCTCTGAAATTATGGCTAGAAGAATTAGAATCTCACATTCAGAATAAAACCCCGAGAGATCAATTGTTAGCCGTTTTTCCCACTCTACTTAAAGCAGTAGACTTTATTTCTGACGCCTTGGCAGATGCTTTAAAATTAAATGCTAGGTCAGCTGCTCTTTCTAATTCAGCCAGACGAGCTATTTGGCTAAAAGGATGGTCGGGAGACACTGGATCTAAAAATAAGCTTTGCGCAATTCCTTGTCAGGGCGATTATCTTTTTGGGTCCGTCTTGGACGACCTTTTGGATAAAGCTTCAGACAATAAAAAAGGATTCCCTGTCTCCAGACCCCCGAAAAAACAAAGTTTTTTTCGCAAAAACAAGAAGGATTTTTTTAGGGGCCAGAGGAAAGACTTCAGAGCAGACAACAGGAATAGGAAAAGCAAGGGTTTCCTCTTCAGTTCCCAATCCTCCTCAACCTCTAAACCATCACAGCAATGACGGTTTCTCTCCCATGGGTGGCAGACTTTCTCTCTTCCTTTACGCTTGGGAAAAAATCTCCTCAAGTCCCTGGATTTTAAGCGTTATAAAGGAAGGGTTTTGTCTAGAGTTTGTCTCCCACCCACCGGACAGATTCAAAATTACAAATTTTCTAGGAAACTCGGGAAAAAATCTAGCTTTACAACAGGAGATTGCATCCCTACTTCGAAAAAATGTTCTAATTCCGGTGCCGGAGGCGGAGAAAGGCAGGGGTTTATACTCTTCCCTTTTTCTGGTTCCCAAACCGGATGGAACATTCAGAACTATCATAAATCTAAAAGATTTAAATCAGTCCCTCTCTTACAAAAAATTCAGAATGGAGTCGATCCAATCAGTTGTAAAACATCTTTTCAGGGGCTGTTTCATGGCTACAATAGATATAAGAGATGCGTACTATCACATCCCTATTCGGCTAGACTGTCAAAAATTCCTCAGAGTCGCTGTTTCAATAGGAGGTCACATTCAGCACCTACAATATACAGCCCTTCACTTTGGGATTTCTCAAGCTCCCAGACCTTTCACGAAAGTCATGGCAGAAGTCATGGCTCATATAAGGGAAAGAGACATTCTAGTGATTCCTTACCTAGACGATCTCCTGGTGGTAGCAGAGTCAGAATCCCTTCTCGAAGTACACCTAAAAAAAGTAGTGCAGATCCTAGAAGACCTCGGCTGGCAAATAAACGGGGAAAAATCACATCTAATACCTTCCCAAGTTTGTGTCTTTCTGGGAATGATGCTGGACTCAAAGAAACCACTCTGTATCCTACCCCAAGACAAGATTCAGAGATTAATACAACAGGTTCAGTCCCTGATATCTACAAAAAAAACTACTATCAGACAAGCAATGGCGGTCTTCGGCAGAATGACTTCCACTATACCAGCGGTCAGTTGGAGCCATCTTCACTCCAGACCCCTACAGTGGCAAATTCTGAAGGAATGGCAGGGTACCCTCCGCCCATTAGATACACCCCTCACACTCACCCCCCAAGTGATCCAGTCTCTTCACTGGTGGCTGAATCCTGTAAACCTGTCCCAGGGGCTCCCTTGGATCCAACAAAATTTTGTTACCCTTACCACCGACGCAAGTCCATCCGGTTGGGGGGCCTGTTGCCAAGGGTACTTAAGACAAGGTGTTTGGGAAAGAGAGCAGAGTCTAGACTCCCAAAACATGAGGGAACTGAGAGCGGTTTTTCTCGCCTTAAAAGAGTTTCTTCCTTTACTGCAGGGAAAGTCTATAAAAGTTTTTTCGGACAACGCCACAGTTGTCTCCTATTTGAACAAGCAAGGAGGAACCAGATCAGAAAATCTTATGCAGTTAACAACGGATATCTTTTCCCTTATAATTCCTTCTGTTCCGTCCCTTATGGCAGTACATCTAAAAGGTACAGAAAACAAGGTGGCAGATTTCTTAAGCAGAAATACACTAGACCAGGGGGAATGGTGTCTGAATCAAATGGTTTTCGATCAAATAATTCAACTTTGGGGTCGCCCTCATCTGGACTTATTTGCTACCAGAGAAAACAGAAAGTGTCATCTTTTCTTTTCCCTCAGCGCGAGAGATTCACCAACAGGGATAGATGCCTTCTCCCTTCACTGGCTGAACCAGCTACTCTACACCTTTCCTCCGTTAAGACTTCTTCCAAGATTCTTACAGAAGTTGAGACAAGAAAGAACGACAGTGATCTTAATTGCTCCATTCTGGCCCAGAAGAACCTGGTTCACCTGGTTGAGGAAGCTATCCTTGACAGACCCTTGGATTCTCCCGGAGAGGCAAGACCTTCTGTCCCAAGGACCAGTCAATCATCCGAGTGTGAGGCAGTTACACTTAACAGCATGGCTCTTGAGGGGGAAATCCTAGAAAGTAGAGGACTCTCCAAGAAAGTAGTTTTCACTTTGCTATCCTGCAGAAAGGATGTCACCTCTTCTATTTATCTCAGAATTTGGAACACCTTCCAGAAGTTTGCCAAAGATCCGGTGAATCCTTTAAATCCCCCACCTATGTGTGAGGTCTTAGATTTTCTGCAAGCCGGTCATGAAAAAAATTTGAGGCCAAGTACTCTTAAAGTACAGGTATCCTCTTTGAGTGCATTCTTTGATTCTCCCATCGCTAACCACCCGTGGGTCCGAAGATTCTTTAAAGCCATCAGCAGGCTTAGGCCTATATCTGGACCTTCAGTTCCCCCCTGGGACCTCAACTTGGTCCTCACTAGCCTCACAGAGCCTCCCTTTGAGCCACTTAAACAGTTACCCATAAAAATCTTGTCCTTCAAAACAGCGTTTCTTGTGGCAATTACCTCACATCCTAGATGATAGGGTACTCATTAAACCAGACCCTTCCTTCTTACCGAAAGTGGTTTCTATGTTTCATAGAACACAGGACATTATCCTTCCTTCCCTGTGTCAAAATCCGAGAAATGAAAAAGAGGAAAAACTGCACTGTTTAGATGTAAAAAGATGCCTATCCCATTATCTAGAGGTTACTAGTCAGTGGAGGAAAACCTCAAAACTTTTCATTCAATCTAGTGGGAAAAATAAGGGTCTCCCAGCCTCTACTAAAACCCTTTCCAGATGGATCGTGAGAGCCATTAATTTGGCCTATTCTTCAGCTGGAAAGGCTCCTACGGGGGGTTTTGGTGCTCATTCCACAAGATCAGTTTCCACCACTTGGGCAGAAAGGGCCGACGCTACCTTAGAACAGATTTGTAGAGCAGCCACATGGCAGTCGCCCGGCACCTTCTTTCGTCACTACAGATTAGACCTAGGCACTAGAGAACAACTAGCCTTCGGTAGGAAAGTCCTCCAGGCAGTAGTCCCACCCTAAGAAATAAAGAGATTTCTATTCTAGTCGTCTCTCAAGGGTGCTGTCATGGGTGTAAGGGAAATTTAAGATTACACTTACCGGTAATCACTTTTCCATAAGCCCATGACAGCACCCGGGTTTATTCCCACCCTATATAGAATTAATGCTAAATAAAAAATAAAAAAAAGGGGTAAAAAAATAAATAAATCATATATACAAAAAAAAAAAAAAAAAAAAAAAAAGAAGAAGAGTGTGGTCTAGGACAAGTTCTTGCGATTAACTGGTGGTCTTGGGGCCATGCTCCTCCTTATGAGCTCTCCACGAAAGTTCCTGTTTCCTGTCCTGGATGGAGGCGGTCTCTCAAGGGTCTCCCAGCCTCTACTAAAACCCTTTCCAGATGGATCGTGAGAGCCATTAATTTGGCCTATTCTTCAGCTGGAAAGGCTCCCCCGGGGGGTTTTGGTGCTCATTCCACAAGATCAGTTTCCACCACTTGGGCAGAAAGGGCCGACGCTACCTTAGAACAGATTTGTAGAGCAGCCACATGGCAGTCGCCCGGCACCTTCTTTCGTCACTACAGATTAGACCTAGGCACTAGAGAACAACTAGCCTTCGGTAGGAAAGTCCTCCAGGCAGTAGTCCCACCCTAAAAAATAAAGGGATTTCTATTCTAGTCGTCTCTCAAGGGTGCTGTCATGGGCGTAAGGGAAATTTAAGATTACACTTACCGGTAATCACTTTTCCATAAGCCCATGACAGCACCCGGGTTTATTCCCACCCTATATAGAATTAATGCTAAATAAAAAAAAAAAAAAAAAAAAAGAAGAGTGTGGTCTAGGATAAGTTCTTGCGATTAACTGGTGGTCTTGGGGCCATGCTCCTCCTTATTAGCTCTACACGAAAGTTCCTGTTTCTTGTCCTGGATGGAGGCGGTCTCTCGAGGGTGCTGTCATGGGCTTATGGAAAAGTGATTACCGGTAAGTGTAATCTTAAATTTTTGCATAATAAAATACCTAATTTACCAAAAAATTTGAAAAATTAGCAAATTTCAAAGTTTCAGTTTCTCTATTTCTGTAATACATAGTAATACCCCCAAACATTTTAATGACTTAACATTCCCCATATGTCTACTTCATGTTTGAATTATTTTGGGAATGATATCTTATTTTTTGGGGATGTCACAAGGCTTAGAAGTTTAGAAGCAAATCTTGAAATTTTTCAGAAATTTACAAAAACCCAATTTTTAGGGACCACTACAGGTCTGAAGTCACTTTGGAAGGCTTACATAATAGAAACCGCCCAAAAATGACCCCATTCTATAAACTACACCCCTCAAGGTATTCAAAACGGATTTTACAAACTTTGTTAACCCTTTAGGTGTTGCACAAGAGTTATTGGCAAATGGGGATGAAATTTGAGAATTTCATTTTTTTGCCTAATTTTCCATTTTAACCCATTTTCTCCACTAACAAATCAAGGGTTAACAGCCAAACAAGACTGTATCTTTATTGCCCTGACTCTGCCGTTTACATAAACACCCCATATGTGGCCGTAAACTACTGTACGGCCACACAGCGGGGCGTAAAGTGAAAGGTGCGCCGTATGGTTTTTGGAAGCCAGATTTAGCTGGACTGTTTTTTTGACACCATGTCCCATTTGAAGCCCCCTGATGCACCCCTAGAGTAGAAACTCCATGAAAGTGACCCCATCTAAGAAACTACACCCCTCAAGGTATTCAAAACTGATTTTACAAACTTTGTTAACCCTTTAGGTGTTGCACAAGATTTAATGGAAAATAGAGATACAATTTCAAAATTTTCCATTTTAATATTTTTTTTTTTCAGTTACAAAGCAAGGGTTAACAGCCAAACAAAACTTTGTGCTGCAAGGTAACAAGAAATAGTGTTTTTGGCTCTTTTTTTTTTTTGTTATTTACAAAATTCATCTGACAGGTTAGATCATGTGGTAATTTTATAGAGCAGGTTGTCACGGACGTGGCGATACCTAATATGTATACAATTTTTTTTATTTATGCAAGTTTTATACAATAACTTCATTTTTAAAACCCCAAAAATGTTTTAGTGCCTCCATAGTCTAAGAGCCATAGTTTTTTCAGTTTTTGGGCGATTATCTTGAGTAGGGTCTAATTTTTTGCGGGATGAGATGACGGTTTGATTGGTTCTATTTTGGCGTACGTGCAACTTTTTTAATCACTTTTATTACCTTTTTTGGGAAGTAAGGTGGGCAAAATTTCAATTTTCTCATAGTTTTTATTTTTTTATTTTTATGGCGTTCTCCGTGCGGGAAAAGTAACATCACCGTTTTATAGATCAGGTCGTTACGGAGGCGGCGATACCTAATATGTGTAGTGTATTTTATTTTTTACATTTTTATTCAGTGATAAATGTTTTTTTTATCTTAACTTTTTTCACATTTTTTTACATTTTTTTTTACTCGGACCCACTTGGTTCTTGAAGATCCAGTGGGTCTGATGTCTGTATAATACAGTACAGTACAATATATATTGTACTGTACTGTATTTTACTTACACTTTGTCTAAACAGATCTATGCCTTTAGCATAGATCTGTTCAGCACCATGGACAGCAGGACGCCTGAGAAGGTGTCCTGTTGCCATGGGAAATTTCCCCGTCTGCCACAACTTCGCAGACGGGGAAGGGTAAGCACAGGGCTGAGGGGAGCTGTCGTGGGGCTCTCTCTCTCCATTGGGGGGCTGCAAAGGCACAGCAGCCCCCCGATGGAGAGGTTGGGAGCTCCCTGACCGATGACAGTTAACCTTTTCCATACCCGCAACGCCCCCACCGCCTGCGACCCCCCCCCGCACCACCAGCTGGCATAAAATCGTGCAGGAGTGCAGGGGGGGGGGAATCTTTATTTTAGACACTCAAAAGTTTCTTATCCCCGCTGTCAGGGACCGCAGGGATCAGAAACTGCAAAAGGCGCTGCAAACTGCAGATCTGAATTGACCTGCGGTTTGCCGCGATCGCCGACACGGGGGGGTCACATGACCCCCCCCCCCTGTCGTTGTGACAGGATGCCGGCTGAATAATTTTAGGAGGCATCCTGTTCAGATTAACCCCTGGGGCGCCGGAATCCCGATTTAAAGTTAGGACCTACCGGTACGCCCTGAGTCCTTAAGGACTCGGGAAATAGGGTGTACCGGTACGCCCTGCGTCCTTAAGGGGTTAAAGGATTGGGGTCATCTTTTTAGGGGGAGCACCCACTCCTTGTAATTTGGAGGGTGAGCCATCCCAATATACCCAAATGTGTAAATGTATTTAAAAAAACAACATCTCTCTCAATAGTTATATAGCCATTCTTGGACTGGCCCACAGGGGTACAGGGGAATCCCCCGGTGGGCCCCTGAGCAAGGTGGGCCCCTAGTCTACCACCCCCTGCACAAGTGGCACATAACACATTAGATTTACTGCATTACATACATATATTCAATGTACAGCACCTCAACCAGCCTATGTTCATATACAAAACTTGTTAAATTATTTATTATATTTGAATGTATCTGTACGGTGGGCCCCCTAAATAAATTTTACTGGTGGGCCCTAGGTACCCAAGTCCGACACTGTATATAGCTACTGAATGACACAGAAGAAGGGATGCCTTTAACATATATATCTCCTTGAGAAGCCAATTTGACCCTAAAGGCTTAATTCAACCTGTAATCTAAACTGTGTCCTGTCACTTCTCTTATCTCTCTGCTGACTGCAGTCTGTCCCTTAACCTCATCACTGCTGCAGCCTGGTCATCAGCTTCAGTGTAAACTGTTCTAGTGACTGACTGTTCTTTTAACTCAAAGAATCGAATGAGTCTCTAACTAAGTCGGATCTTTAGATTCTTTTAACCTGTGACCAGGGGCGTCACTAGGTTAAAACATTCGGGGCATGGGCCCCGGATGTTTTGTCCCATGCCCGAATGTCCTGCCTGCCTGCTAGATACAACTGTATTGCCGTACACAGAACGGCAATACAATTGAATCTTACACTGGGAAGAGGTGAAGGACCTTTGGTGACATCACAGGTCATGTGATCAGCAAAAGAGGCTGTGATAGGATGACCTGGATGATGTCACCATCATGTGACCAGTGCAGGATTGGACGGAGTGAAGAGAAGAAGGAGCCTAATGCTGATGTCTGTACATGAGAGGTAAGTGAAGGGAGAGGCAGAGCAATGCTGGGAGTTGTAGTTATTTAACTGGGATGTATGTTAGGGCTGAAGGGAGGGATGTTATTGACATGGAACTGTGTGCTTGAGGTGGCTGGGGGAGGGAGTGATGTTATTTACATGGGACTGTATGTGGAAAGTGGATGGTGGGGGGGGAATGATGTTTATGTACATGGGACTTAATGTTTAGGGCAGGCTACGTTCACACTTGCGTTTGGTGATCTGCTTGTGAGATCCGTTTCAGGTCTCTCACAAGCAGCCCCAAATGCATCAGTTTAACCCCAATGCATTCTGAATGGAGGCGAAAGCATTAGTTCGGCTCCGTACGGCCCCCCGTTCCATTTTGGAGGCGGACCCCAAAATACTGCAAGCAGCGTTTTTGTGTCCGCATGGCCATAGGGAGCCAAACGGATCCGTCCTGACTTACAATGTAAGTCAATAGGGACGGATCCCTTTGCATTGACACGAAATGGTGCAATTGTAAACGGATCCGTCCCCCATTGAATGTAAGTCAGGACGGATCCGTATTGGGACTTAGAAATTCAAATCTAATACAAACGGATCGGTCCTGAACGGATGCATTCGTTTGTATTATCGGTGCGGATCCGTCCTGTACAAGTACAGGACAGATCTGCACGAACGCAAGTGTGAAAGTAGCCTTAGGAGGTGATGTTTACATGGGATTGTGCGTTGGAGGTGGCTGGGGAGGAGGTGATGTTATTTACATGGGACTGGAGGGAGGATTAAAACTGCAAGGGGCACTGCAGATCCAGGGGACATTATAGGCGGTCTTATTACTACTGGGGGCTCTATAGGTGGGTCTTATAGATCCGCCTTATTTCTACTAAGCGCACTATGGGGTCCTTATTACTACTGAGGGGTCTGTAGGGAGCTTTATTACTACTGGGGGAACAATAGGGGGCCTTATTTCTGCTGTGTACTCTGTGAGGGTATTATTAATATGGGAGGGCTCTTCTAATAATGGGGGCATTGTTGAGGAGCATTATCACGGTTGGGGCAGTGTTACTAACGAGGGCATTCTAGAAGGGAATTACTATTGGTGGGACTATGAGGAGCACTATTACTATGGGGGGCAGTAATGTTTCTTTAGGATAGTATTTGGGGGTATTGGGGGGGGGCACAGCAAGCAGCAGGATAACACTGTGGGGACTCCAGTTGGGGGATAATGATAGAATGTGAGGAAGCTAAGATGTCTGTGTGTCACACTCTGCAGAGATGAGGTGGCTGAGAGAAGTTGTCCATACCAAGTGGAGAAGATGATGACAGAGAGGAGACGTCACCTGGAGGCCCTGGATGACAGGTAAGTGCCGCTGTATAGCAAGTACAGCATAGTGCGGGGGGGGGGGGAACATTTATTGGGGCTTGTGCCCCGGATCTTTTGAGACCCTAGCAACGCCCCTGCCTGTGACTCATTCGATTCTTAGACTCCCTCCTGTACAGTGTGACTCAGAGCTGCTTGCCTGAGCTCTGATTGGTTGCAGGCTGGGGTGGGCGGGGAGGGGAGGGGCTGGCTTCCACTCTAGGATCAGATTACACTCCTCCTTGCTGTGGCGGTGTCTCTCTGCTCTGCTATCTAATTGTCCGAACTACAGTAAATTCAAAAAACCTTCCTATAATGTTTTGTCAAGTAAGCTCATTTACATAAATATGGCCAAGATATTGCAAACAGTGCTTCAACTGATAAACCAGGCAGTCAGATAGCAGAGCAGAGAGACGCCGCAGCAGGGAGGAGTGTAATCTGATCCTAGAGTGGAAGCCAGCCCCTCCCCGCCCCCCCCCTCCTCCGGCCTGCAACCAATCAGAGCTCAGGCAAGCAGCTCTGAGTCACACTGTACAGGAGGGAGTCTAAGAATCGAATGAGTCACAGGTTAAAAGAATCTAAAGATCCGACTTAGTTAGAGACTCATTCGATTCTTTGAGTTAAAAGAATAGTCAGTCAGACTCTAGAACAGTTTACACTGAGGCTGATGACCAGGCTGCAGCAGTGATGAGGTTAAGGGACAGAGGCAGTCAGCAGGGAGATAAGAGAAGTGACAGGACACAGTTTAGATTACAGATTGAATTAAGCCTTTAGGGTCAAATTGGCTTCTCAAGGAGATATATATGTTAAAGTCATCCCTTCTTCTGTCTCATTCAGTAGCTATATAACTATTGAGAGAGATGTATTTTTTTAAATACATTTACACATTTAACCCGCCATTTTAATTATATTATTTACCCCAGTGTGAATCAAAGCATCCGCAAACGCGCATTGCGCAACCTAAGCTTCGGTTGACTTGCTTCTTGTCAGCTCAGTGAATGAACTGATTCATGTGAAAAATCCGAACTTCCCATCTCTACAGGACATAAGACTATGTATCCAATAGATGGCGCTGTCCATGAGGAAAATGATAATAGTCTGCAAACTGTAGGACATTAGACTATGTATCCAATAGATGGCGCTGTCCATGAGGAAATTGATAATAGTCTGCAGTCTGTAGGACATAAGACTATGTATCCAATAGATGGCATTGTTCATGATGGAAAGTAGGATAATTTGCATAATATTCATGTGAAAGATCTGAACTTCCCATCTCTACAGGACATAATACTATATATCCAATAGATGGCACTGTTCATGATGGAAAGTAGGCTAATATGCATATTTATGCAAATTAGTTTACATAACAAAACAGCATAGATGGGTTATTAAATATATATATTAGAACAATTAGAAAGCAATCAATTTTTATGCAGCAATAAAAAAATTCTAATAATAATAAAAAAAAAATATATATATATAATTTTGACGCCCTAATGATAAAGATTTAGGTGCATGGTCCCCCAAGCTATCCAAGAGGCAACTTTGAGATTTACTGACTCTCAGTAAGATGAGAGATGGTTTTAAATATCTCATAGTGCACCAGACTGCCATTGTAAGGTATCCCAGTTACCTGTTTTATGAATAGGTGCTGGCTTGCATTATACCTGGCTTTTGGCATATAGCCCGTGTGTTTATTTGTTCTGTGAGTTATGAATAATGTTTTTAAATAATTAAAACTATTTAAAAGTATATAATAATAAAAAAATGTAATATATAACTATTAAAAATTTCAGCTTAAAAAATCCTTTAAGATATAATTTAATGTGTTAAAAAGAGGTAGATGTAATTTAATTAAAACAGTTACTGTGGTTTTAATTAAGATTGGTTAATGCTGCCATCTACTGGTTTTGTTATGCAAAAAAAGGGATCGCTAACGTTGCTGCATCTGTATGTCATCTTGTCATCTTTAGCAGCAGTGCTCAATGTTTGTACACCTTTTACTTCTGGATGACCTATAGACTGTGTAACATTTACTGGGCATGATATTCTTTTCCCAAAGGAACTCTTGGCCTGTGAACCAATTATAATTTTTCAATTCTGATACATTCAGGCCTCTTGAAGCATGATCTGCTAGGTTATGCTTTGTGTCAATGTGATGCCAATGTTCTGGATTTGTTATTTCCTGAATTTTCTCAACTCTGTTGGCGACAAAGATATGGAATCTTTGAGCTTCGTTGTTTATGTATCCTAGGACAACTTGTGAGTCTGTCCAAAAATATTCTTCATCTATTTTAAATTCCAATTCTTCTCTCAGAAACATGCTTACTGATGCTGAAACAACAGCTGCTGTCAGTTCAAGTCTTAGTATTGTCTGAATACTGGTAGTTGCAACTCTGGCTTTTCCTATAACCAGGGCACAGTGTATCTTTTCTTCTCCTATCACTCTGATGTAGGAGCACTGACCATAACCATAACTACTGGCATCTAAAAAGTGATGAAGTTCTATTTTCTTGTACTTTCCGAAATCATGAGGTACAAAACATCTGGGTATTCGAACTTCTCTCAAGTTTTGCAAGTCTCTTATCCAACTCTCCCACCTTAGCCTCAAATTTTCAGATATAGGTTTATCCCATCCTAACTTCTGTCTGCATAATTCTTACAGTATTTATTTTGCTCTGAGGATTATTGGGGCCAAGAATCCTAATGGATCATATATAGAAGCAATTGCGGAAAGAATGGTGTGTCTAGTTGCAACCTTCTCTTCAATAGATACTTCAAAGAAGAACTTGTTATTCTCTACATTCCATCCCAATCCAAGTACGTTCTGAACTGGAAGATGATCATAATTAAGATCTACATTCTTCATTGTTGATGCACGTTCAGAGTCACTGATGGATTCCAGTTAATTCATGAAGGCACAGGTTTCCTCTTGCGCATAACTCTTGGCTTTCTTTTACTAGTTCGATTGCAGATTCTGTGGGCTCTAGACTTATGAGACCATCATCTATATAAAAAAGAAAAAAGAAATTCTTCAGAAAATTTACTGCTGATGGGCAATCCTTTTCATTCTGATTGGCCAGGTACTTTATACCATAGACCAGGCACTCTATATATGTAGCCAACCAGAGAGATATTTATTATATAAAATCAATTATTAAAACAATGAGATAAAAAATAGCATAAAATAGCAGCAGCACAATATGTAACAATAAATAGCAACAATATAGTAGCAAAAGACAATAATGTAGCAGCAATTGGTAGTAGTATCAGCAAAAAATAGTATAGTGGCAATTTAGCAATGGTACGTGTCAGCGTCTAGCTGCAGCGCTAATATCAAATAGCAGCAATTGTAGCAAGGATCGTTGTGGGTTAAAAGTCCATTCAAATAAACCGCAAGTATACGGTTAGTATATATACTTGCGGTTTATTTGAATGGACTTTTAACCCACGACTATCCTTGCTACAATTGCTGCTATTTGATATTAGCGTTGCAATAATGTAGCAGCAATTGGTAGTAGTATCAGCAAAAAATAGTATAGTGGCAATTTAGCAATGGTACGTGTCAGCGTCTAGCTGCAACGCTAATATCAAATAGCAGCAATTGTAGCAAGGATCGTCGTGGGTTAAAAGTCCATTCAAATAAACCGCAAGTATATATACTAACCGTATACTTGCGGT
Source organism: Bufo gargarizans (assembly GCF_014858855.1). NCBI lineage: Eukaryota > Metazoa > Chordata > Amphibia > Anura > Bufonidae > Bufo > Bufo gargarizans. The sequence goes on along the minus strand of NC_058085.1, from coordinate 227,857,131 downwards.
TTATTTGAATGGACTTTTAACCCACGACGATCCTTGCTACAATTGCTGCTATTTGATATTAGCGCTGCAGCTAGACGCTGAAACGTACCATTGCTAAATTGCCACTATACTATTTTTTGCTGATACTACTACCAATTGCTGCTACATTATTGTCTTTTGCTACTATATTGTTGCTATTTATTGTTACATATTGTGCTGCTGCTATTTTATGCTATTTTTGTATCTCATTGTTTTAATAATTGATTTTATATAATAAATATCTCACTGGTTGGCTACATATATAGAGTGCCTGGTCTATCTTTACAAATCTTTTTACAACCCCCTTGTGGCTGGGTGGGCCACTGAGACCAAGAGCACCTGTTCCGCATTGTCTAATTGGAGTGATCCACAGATTTTCTTCTCTACTTTATACCATAATTGGCGCAACCTGGAGATGATGCTGCTCCAAACAAGTGTACTTTCATTCTGTATTCTGCTGGCTCTGTATCTGTATCTCCGTCCTCCCACCATAGGAACCTCAGGAAGTCTCTATCTTCATTCTTCACATGAAACTGGTGGAACATCTTTTCAACGTCACACACAACTGCTACGGGACACTTTCTGAATTTACAGCGTACTCCAGGAAAAGTGTTTGTAAGATCTGGTCCTTTTAGTAGATGATCATTCAATGCAACACCATCGTACTTTGCTGAGCAATCAAATACTACTCTATTCTTATCTGGTTTATTTGAGTGGTAAACACCTTGATGTGGGATGTACCACACTTCTTCTTTAGGTTGGTTATTAACTTTCTCTGCATGTCCTTCTTCAAGGATGCCTTCCATGATTTTCAAGTAATCATTCTTGAGTTTGGGATCTCTTCCCATCCTTTTCTTCAAACATTTCAATCTTGCTAGGGAAATATTTCTGTTATTTGGCAGACGAGGTCGTTCTCTAAAAGGTAAGGGCATTTCAAGATGATCTTGTTGATTCTGCTGAATACTTACTTCTAGAGTGTGTATGAACTTTATGTCTTCTTGGAATACACTATTTTCTTTAGAACTTATGTCTGCAAAGTCGGATTCAAGGATCTTGTGATCTGCTGTTTTCCTCCAACAACACCCCATCCTAGATCAGTTCGAACAGCGTAGGGTTCACCCTTTTCTCCTGTGATTACCTTTTGTGGTACCAAAGCTTCAGGACAATCGTAGCCTATCAACAGTCCAACACCAAACTACTTCAGCTGAGACATTTCATGAGATATGACAGATAGGTGCTCCCATTCATTGGCTGTTTTATAGGTAGGTATGCGATCTTGATCTAGAGGTATATTGTATTTTGTATAAGCTGGAGGTAGATCTAATGTGCAGTTTGAATGAAGTCCTCTAACTCTCAGTCCTTTGACCCTTTGACTGTTCACTAATGTGTCTTTCCCCGTTATTGTGGTGAGTTTGAGCTTCACTGCTTCTGTAGCCACTTGTAGTTTATTGCAGATTTCTTGATCAATGAAGGTGACATCACTCTGGGCATCCAGTAGCGCATAGGCGTATACCTTCTTGTTCCTCCTTTTAGGATTTGAAATGCACACTGGTACAACCATTGATGTGCCGTTGCTTTCTCCTTCCCTCACTATGCAAGAGAATACTGATACTTTCTTAAAACACAGAAAACACCTCAAAACCCCACATATCTCCATAATGTACAGTACAGACCAAAAGTTTGGACACACCTTCTCATTCAAAGAGTTTTCTTTATTTTCATGACTATGAAAATTGTAGATTCACACTGAAGGCATCAAAACTATGAATTAACACATGTGGAATTATATACATAACAAACAAATGTGAAACAACTGAAATTATGTCATATTCTAGGTTCTTCAAAGTAGCCACCTTTTGCTTTGATTACTGCTTTGCACACTCTTGGCATTCTCTTGATCAGCTTCAAGAGGTAGTCACCTAAAATGGTCTTCCAACAGTATTGAAGGAGTTCCCAGAGATGCTTAGCACTTGTTGGCCCTTTTGCCTTCACTCTGCGGTCCAGCTCACCCCTAAACCATCTCAATTGGGTTCAGGTCCGGTGACTGTGGAAGCCAGGTCATCTGGCGCAGCACCCCATCACTCTCCTTCATGGTCAAATAGCCCTTACACAGCCTGGAGGTGTGTTTGGGGTCATTGTCCTGTTGAAAAATAAATGATGGTCCAACTAAACGCAAACCGGATGGAATAGCATGCCGCTGCAAGATGCTGTGGTAGCCATGTTGGTTCAGTATGCCTTCAATTTTGAATAAATCCCCAACAGTGTCACCAGCAAAGCACCCCCACACCATCACACCTCCTCCTCCATGCTTTACGGTGGGAACCAGGCATGTAGAGTCCATCCGTTCACCTTTTATGCATCGCACAAAGACACGGTGGTTGGAACCAAAGATCTCAAATTTGGACTCATCGGACCAAAGCACAGATTTCCACTGGTCTAATGTCCATTCCTTGTGTTCTTTAGCCCAAACAAGTCTCTTCTGCTTGTTGCCTGTCCTTAGAAGTGGTTTCCTAGAAGATATTCTACCATGAAGGCCTGATTCACACAGTCTCCTCTTAACAGTTGTTCTAGAGATGTGTCTGCTGCTAGAACTCTGTGTGGCATTGACCTGGTCTCTAATCTGAGCTGCTGTTAACCTGCGATTTCTGAGGCTGATGACTCGGATGAACTTATCCTCCGCAGCAGAGGTGACTCTTGGTCTTCCTTTCCTGGGGTGGTCTGCATGTGAGCCAGTTTCTTTGTAGCACTTGATGGTTTTTGTGACTGCACTTGGGGCCACTTTTAAAGTTTTCAGAATTTTTCGGACTGACTGACCGACCTTCATTTCTTAAAGTAATGATGGCCACTCGTTTTTCTTTACTTAGCTGCTTTTTTCTTGCCATAATACAAATTCTAACAGTCTATTCAGTAGGACTATCAGCTGTGTATCCACCTGACTTCTCCACAACGCAACTGATGGTCCCAACCCTATTTATAAGGCAAGAAATCCCACTTATTAAACCTGACAGGGCACACCTGTGAAGTGAAAACCATTTAAGGTGACTACCTCTTGAAGCTCATCAATAGAATGCCAAGAGTGTGCAAAGCAGTAATCAAAGCAAAAGGTGGCTACTTTGAAGATCCTAGAATATGACATATTTTCAGTTGTTTCACACTTTTTTGTTATGTATATAATTCCACATGTGTTAATTCATAGTTTTGATGCCTTCAGTGTGAATCTACAATTTTCATAGTCATGAAAATAAGGAAAACTCTTTGAATGAGAAGGTGTGTCCAAACTTTTGGTCTGTACTGTATACATCTATTGATAGCTCTGATCTGGGTGAACAACATATCCAAAAATCACCTAGATCCGAGTAGGGGTTCCCGAATTTTATGGAAGTCACATTTGGCCGACCGTAAGCTTGGCTTTCCTGCCCATAACAGTTCCACAGATTTAGGCTGTGCGGTCGGTCTGTCTTCTCCTTCAAAGTTAGTATATGGGCCATAATCCTGAGACAAGAGGCTGGCAAACAGGCCCCTCCAAAACCCAGTTGCGAGGTTATTTTCGTCACACATGCTATCCGTGCTTCCTCATTGACTAACTCAGAGAACTCTTTCAAACTTGGGAAGTTCTTACCTAGATCTAACTGTTTAGTCACATAGCGATTCCATCTAGAAGCAACTTCTTCAGGTAGCTTAGTTAGCATTGGCATTGCTGCATGCTTGCAGGAAGTCACCATACTTTTGGAGTTTGAAGTGTTCTTTATGACCTATTTTAGGCAAGTTATTTAGTTTCTCTCTAAATGCTCTTTGTACTAAGAAAGGATGACCATATCTTGCATTCAATTTCTCCCAAGCTTGCTTGTTAGCTTCTTCATCTTTTCTATAGAAGTTACCTTCAAGAACTTCCTTTGCTTCCCCACCAACATATCTCTGAAGGTAGAATAAACTTGTCAACTGGACTGAAGCAATGATGCTCAATGATCATTTCAAAGCTTGCCTTCCACTCTATGAACTTCAGTACGTCTCCCGAAAATACAGTGGGTTCCGGAACGGGAAGTCTAGCGAGGACTGTTCTCTTGCTGGGATTATAGTTGTAACATTCTTGACCGTTGCAGTGACATCTAAGGATAGAATCACCTGGTTCTATTTTCTCACTTAGTTTTGAATTAGGTGAGTCCCTTTCTTCATCTTTTCCGGTAGAGATATAAAGGTAAATCCACACACCTTTTTCCTAACACTAGACTAAGCCTCTCTTTGTCTTTCTGAGCAGGGATGGAAGAATAATGACTTATTTCCTCACTAAGTGCGGAAGATTTCCTTCCATTCTTCTGGGATTATGCAGGAAAGTAGGAGTCTGCTTCTTCACTTAGTACAGATTTGAAACTTAGACTACTCTGATTTATATCCTCTTCGTGTACTCAAAGTCTGGCTTCTATGATCTTAACTTCTTTCTGCCTTTCCAGACTTTTCATCTCAACCTTTATTTGATGACACTGTGCCTCGATGGCAGCTTCCATCTCAATTTCCGCTCTCTTAACAGCAAGTTGAAGTCCCACTTGAGATTGTGGTTCCACCTAAGGACTTAGCATAGTCTCTAGTGTTGAGCGAGCATGCTCGGCCGAACTGCTGTTCGGCTCGAGCATCGCTATGCTCGGCACATGGCGGTACTTGGCCTAGTACCGCATGTGCCCGAGCGCCATGCTCGAGTCTCTTTCCCACACATTTCTTGGCTGCTATGTAGCCAATAAACATGCAGGTAAGTACTGCCATCACGTAATGCTGTAGCCTTGTTGGTTACTATTATTACAGTGATTGGCTGGCCGGAACACGTGATCGGGTGCTATTTAGCACCCTATGGCGCGTGTTCGGCTCATTATTAGTCAGGGAGAGCTGCGCTTAGGAAGGGACAGATAGTGTAGAAAGTGTGATCGCAATCTATTTAGTTGAAAAACGTTTCAAAGACCCAAAAGTCCTTTTAAGGAGTATTGTGTGTGGTGGCAGCAATATAATATAGCCAGCAATTTATTGTTCTATACTTTTTCTATAAAGGGTGTCTGCAGTGACTTGTGACATCTGTGCAATACCTTCTGTGTGTCAGGACAAGAGATAGAAAAAATATAAGTGAAAACTAGAATATTTTTTCCATACTTTTGCATACTTTTTCTATAGAGGTGTCTGCAGTGACTTGTGACATCTGTGCAATACCTTCTGTGTGTCAGTGCCAGAGATAGGAAAAATATAAGTGAAAACTAGTATATTTTTTTCATACTTTTAAATTTTCCTATAGAAGGGTGTCTGCAGTGACTTGTGACTAGGGTTGAGCGAACCCAAAATGTAAAGTTCGTACCGAACTTTAGGATTTTTTGACCCCGGACCCGAACCCGAACATTTCAGTAAAAGTTTGGGTTCGGGTTTGGTGTTCAGCGCTTTCTTGGCGCTTTTTGAAAGTCTGCAGAGCAGCCAATCAGTAAACGTTTAACTCTGTGCCCTTAGAAGCCATCACAGCCATGCCTACTAATGGCATGGCTGTGATTGGCCAATGCAGCATGTGACCCAGGCTCTATATAAGCTTGAGTCAAGTATCGCTGCACGTCACTCTGCTGTTACTAGTGTAGGGAGAGGATGCTGCTGGTGATTTCAGAGAGAGAATAGGAGAGAATCTAACTCAGCGATCTACAGGGTGGGCCATTTATATGGATACACCTTAATAAAATGGGAATGGTTGGTGATATTAGCTTCCTGTTTGTGGCACATTAGTATATGTGAGGGGGGAAATTTTGAAAAGATGGGTGGTGACCATGGCAGCTATTTTGAAGTTGGCCATTTTGAATCCAACTTTTGTTTTTTCAATAGGAAGAGGGTCATGTGACACATCAAATTTATTGGGAATTTCACAAGAAAAACAATGGTGTGCTTGGTTTTAATGTAACTGTATTCTTTCATGAGTTATTTACAAGTTTCTGACCACTTATAAAATGTGTTCAATGTGCTGCCCATTGTGTTGGATTGTCAATGCAACCCTCTTCTCCCACTCTTCACACACTGATAGCAACACCGCAGGAGAAATCCTAGCACAGGCTTTCAGTATCCGTAGTTTCAGGTGCTGCACATCTCGTATCTTCACAGCATAGACAATTGCCTTCAGATGACCCCAAAGATAAAAGTCTAAGGGGGTCAGATCGGGAGACCTTGGGGGCCATTCAACTGGCCCACGACGACCAATCTACATTCCAGGAAACTGTTCATCTAGGAATGCTCGGACCTGACACCCATAATGTAGTGGTGCACCATCTTGCTGGAAAAACTCAGGGAACGTGCCAGCTTCAGTGCATAAAGAGGGAAACACATCATCAGTGTGTGAAGAGTGGGAGAAGAGGGTTGCATTGACAATTCAACACAATGGGCAGCGCATTGAACACATTTTATAAGTGGTCAGAAACTTGTAAATAACTCATGAAATAATAAAGTTACGTTAAAACCACGCACACCATTGTTTTTCTTGTGAAATTCCCAATAAGTTTGATCTGTCACATGACCCTCTTCCTATTGAAAAAACTAAAGTTGGATTCAAAATGGCTGACTTCAAAATGGCTGCCATGGTAACCACCCATCTTGAAAAGTTTCCCCCTTCACATATACTAATGCCACAAACAGGAAGTTAATATCACCAACCATTCCCATTTTATTAAGGTGTATCCATTTAAATGGCCCCACCCTGTATATACAAATAGTTGTGTGGGTGCAGGGCACAAACTTTTTACCCTGCCCTAAGCTCAGTGACTGACTGTGTTTCTATTCAGTTATTTGAAATACAGCAATTTTGTGCACAAATCTTTAATTACGGCCTAGTGTGGATCAGGGCGTGTGAGATACAGCCTTTACATACTGTGGTTCTATTCAGTTATTTGAAATACAACAATTTTGGGCACAAATCTATAATTGCGGCCTAGTGTTGATCAGGGCGTGTGAGATACACCCTTTACATACACTGGTTATATTTTTCTATTAATAAAACGCCCTTTTTGGGGCAAAATACACCATTTTTCTGGCCTTGCATCATCAGCACATGTGAAATTCAAGGGTTATATACTGCTGTCATATTCAGTTATTAAACAAACATCTGTTTTGGGAAAAAAAAAGTTTATTTTGCAGCCTTTGCTGCATATGTCATTGTGAGATACAGCCTTTACATACTGTGGTTCTATTCAGTTATTAAACAAACACCCATTTTGGGCACAAATATTTAATTGCGGCCTAGTCTGGATCAGGGCATGTGAGATACAGCTTTTACATACTCAGGTTCTATTCAGTTATTTGAAAAACAGCCATTTAGTGCGCAAATCTTTAATTGCGGCCTAGTGTGGATCAGGGCATGTAAGATACACCCTTTATATACAGTGGCTATATTCTTCTATTAATAAAACACCCTTCTTTGGGCAAAATACACTATTTTACAGCCCTTGCAGCATCAGCACATGTGAAATTCAAGGGTTATATACTGCTGTCACATTCAGTTATTAAACAAACATCCGTTTTGGGCAAAAAAGTTGATTTTGCAGCCTTTGCTGCATATGTCATTGTGAGATACAGCCTTTACATAGTGTGGTTCTATTCAGTTATTAACCCCTTAAGGACGCAGGGCGTACCGGTACTCCCTATTTCACGAGTCCTTAAGGACTCAGGGCGTACCGGTACGTCCTAAGTTTAAACAGTGATTCCAGCGCCCCAGGGGTTAATCTGAACAGGATGCAGGGTGAAATCATTCAGCCGGCATCCTGTCACAATGCCCATGGGTGTCCTGTGACCCCCCCCCCCGTGTCGGCGATCGCAGCAAACCGCAGGTCAATACATACCTGCGGTTTGCTGCGCTTTTTGCAGTTTCTGTGTGCCTAAAATAAATATTTTGGGCGGTGGTGGCGTTGCGGGAGGCGGGCAGTGCGGCAGGCGGAATCGCGATCCCCTGCCCGCCTCCCCTTGAAAATTTGTTGGCTTCTAGTGGGTATACCAGAGTGTCAGCACATTGCTGACACTCTGGTATAAACGGCTGACATCTGTGCAGATGTCAGCCGTTTAACACTTTCCATACCGCGGTCCGTACAGACCGCGGTATGGAAAAGGTTAACTGTCATCGGTCAGGGAGCTCCCTCCCTCTCCATCGGGGGGCTGCTGTGCCTTTGCAGCCCCCCGATGGAGAGGGAGAGAGCCCCCTGACAGCCCCCCTCAGCCCTGTGCTTACCCTTCCCCGTCTGCGAAGTTGTGGCAGACGGGGAAGTTCCCCATGGCAACAGGACGCCTTCTCAGGCGTCCTGCTGTCCATGGTGCTGAACAGATCTATGCTAAAGGCATAGATCTGTTCAGACAAAGTGTAAGTAAAATACAGTACAGTACAATATATATTGTACTGTACTGTATTATACAGACATCGGACCCACTGGATCTTCAAGAACCAAGTGAGTCTGGGTCAAATTTTTTTTTTAAAAAGTGAAAAAAGTTAAGATAAAAAAAAAAAACATTTATCACTGAATAAAAATTTAAAAAATTAAATACACTACACATATTAGGTATCGCTGCGTCCGTAACGACCTGATCTATAAAATGGTGATGTTACTTTCCCCGCATGGTGAACGCCATAAAAATAAAAAAATTAAAACTATGAGAAAATAGAAATTTTGCCCACCTTACTTCCCTAAAAAGGTAATAAAAGTGATCAAAAAAGTCGCATGTACGCCAAAATAGTACCAATCAAACCGTCATCTCATCCCGCAAAAAAAAGAGACCCTACTCAAAATAATCGCCCTAAAACTGAAAAAACTATGGCTCTTAGACTATGGAAACACTAAAACATGATTTTTTTGGTTTCAAATATGAAATCATTGTGTAAAACTTACATAAATAAAAATAAAGTATACATATTAGGTATCGCCGCGTCCGTATCGACCGGCTCTATAAAAATATCACATGACCTAACCCCTCAGATGACCACCGTTAAAAAAATAAAAATAAAAAAGTCACAAAAAGTGTAATAGCAAGCGATCAAAAAGTCATATGCACCCCAAAATAGTTCCAATCAAACCGTCATCTCATCCCACAAAAAATGAGACCCTACTCAAGATAATGGCCCAAAAACTGAAAAAACTATGGCTCTTAGACTATGGAGATACTGTATAAAACTTACATAAATAAAAAAAATTGTATACATATTAGGTATCGCCGCGTCCGTGACAGCCTGCTCTATAAAATTACCACATGATGTAACCTGTCAGATGAATGTTGTAAATAAAGTATTATTTCTTGTTACCTTGCTGCACAAAAAGTGTAATATAGAGCAACCAAAAATCATATGTACCCTAAACTAGTACCAACAATACTGCCACCCTATTCCTTACTTTCTAAAATGGGGTCACTTTTTGGGAGTTTCTACTCTAGGGGTGCAACAGGGGGGCTTCAAATGCAAAATCTGCCTTCCAAAAACCGTATGGCATTCCTTTCCTTCTGCACCCTGCCGTGTGCCCGTACAGAGGTTTACGACCACATATGGGGTGTTTCTGTAAACTACAGAATCAGGGCCATAAATAATGAGTTTTGTTTGGCTGTTAACCCTTGCTTTGTAACAGGAAAAAAAATATTAAAATGGAAAATCTGCCAAAAAAGTGAAATTTTGAAATTGTATCTCTATTTTCCATTAAATCTTGGGCAACATCTAAACGGTTAACAAAGATTGTAAAATCAGTTTTGAATACCTTGAGGGGTGTAGTTTCTTAGATGGGGTAACTTTTTTGGAGTTTCTACTCTAGGGGTGCATCAGGGGGCTTCAAATGGGACATGGTGTCGTAAAAAACAGTCCAGCAAAATCTGGCTTCCGAAAACCATACGGCGCACCTTTCACTCTACGCCCCGCTGTGTGGCCGTACAGTAGTTTACGGCCACATATGGGGTGTTTCTGTAAACGGCAGAGTCAGGGCAATAATGATACAGTCTTGTTTGGCTGTTAACCCTTGCTTTGTTAGTGGAAAAAATGGGTTAAAATGGAAAATTAGGCAAAAAAAATGAAATTCTCAAATTTCATCCCCATTTGCCAAAAACTCTTGTACAACACCTAAAGGGATAACAACGTTTTTAAAATCAGTTTTGAATACCTTGAGGGGTGTAGTTTATAGAATGGGGTCATTTTTGGGCGGTTTCTATTATGTAAGCCTCGCAAAGTGACTTCAGAACTGTAGTGGTCCCTAAAAATTGAGTTTTTGTAAATTTCTGAAAAATTTCAAGAATTGCGTCTAAACTTCTAAGCCTTGTAACATCCCCAAAAAATAAAATATAATTCCCAAAATAATTCAAAAATGAAGTAGACATATGGGGAATGTTAAGTCATCACAATTTTTGGTGGTATTACTATGTATTACAGAAGTAGAGAAACTGAAACCTTGAAATTTGCAAAGTTTTCCAAATTTTTGGTAAATTTGGTATTTTATTATGCAAAAAAATTTATAGTTTTTACTTCATTTTACCAGTGTCATGAAGTACAATATGTGACGAAAAAACAATCTCAGAATGGCCTGGATAAGTCAAAGTGTTTTAAAGTTATCAGCACTTAAAGTGACACTGGTCAGATTTGCAAAAAATGGCCAAGTCCTTAAGGTGAAATGGGGCTGAGTCCTTAAGGGGTTAACAAACACCTATTTTGGGCACAAATCTTTAATTGCAGCCTAGTCTGGATAAGGGCCTGTGAGATACAGCCTTTACATACTGTGGTTCTATTCAGTTATTTGAAAAACATCAATTTGGGCACAAATCTATCATTGCGGCCTATTGTGGATCAGGGCGTGTGAGATACAGCTTTTACATACTGTGTTTCTATTCAGTTATTTGAAAAACAGCCATTTTGGGCCCAAATCTTTAATTGCTGCCTAGTTTGTATAAGGGCGTGTGAGATACAGCCTTTACATACTGTGGTTCTATTCTGCTATCAATTAAAGACCCATTTAGGGCAAGATCCTAAATTTTAGAAATATGAGGAGAGCGTCAAATAAGGGACGTGGCCCAGGTCGTGGTGCTGCTGGTGGAGCTCCTGTTGCAGGGAGAGGATGTGGTCGATCTGTGCCAGCTACACGCAAGAGTGTAACCCCTTCCTTAGGAGTGAGTAGGCGACAGAACCTGCAGCGGTATTTGGTCGGGCCTAATGCGGCTCTACGAATGGTGAGGCCTGAACAAAAACAGGCAATAGTAGATTGGGTTGCTGACAGTGGCTCCAGTTCCTTCACATTGTCTCCCACCAAGTCTCCTGCTGAAAGATCAGAGTTGGCACCTGCAGCCGATGTCCATCAGTCTTTCACTTCACCCCCTTGCAAATCAGCCAAGCAGTCTGAGCCCCAAGTCATGCAGCAGGCTCTTCTGCTTTTTGATGACTCAGTGCCATCCACCTAGCCCTCCTCAGAAGTGGAAGAGATTGAGTGCACCGATGCCAAACCACTTATCTTTCAAGAGGAGTAAATTGGAGGACCATCGCAGCATGTCTCGGATGACGAAACACAGGTGCCAACTGGATGTGGAGGACAATGAGGTCCTCGACCCCACATGGAATCAAAGTCATGAGGAAGTTCGGAGGAAGAGGCGGTGGTCGCACAGAGCCACCAGCACAGCAGAAGAGGGAGCAGGGTGCAAAAGCAGAGTGGCCGTCCTCTAGACAGCACGCCTGCTACTGCCCACCGCAGCAAGGGACCAAGCACACCAAAGCCAGCTCCAAGGAGTTCCCTGGCGTGGCAGTTCTTCAGACAATGTGCTGATGACAAGACACGAGCGCTTGCACGCTGTGCAATCAGAGCCTGAAGTGAGGCATAAACGTTCTCAACCTGAGCACAACCTGCATGATCAGGCATTTAAGTGCAAAGCACGAGCTGCAGTGGAGTAGACACCTCAAAAACCAAGAAAGGTCTCTGGCTCCTCCTGCTTCCTCTTCTGCTGCAGTCTCACCCTCTTCATCCACCTCTGGAGTGACAGTGCCACCTGCCACCCCGCAAACAGAGGATCTGCCAGCAAGACCAACACCTGGGTCACCCAGCGTCTCCATAATGTCCCACGAAAGCATTCAGCTTTCCATCTCCCAAACGCTGGAGAGGAAAAGGAAGTACCCCCCTACCCACCCACGATTCCTAGCCCTGAATACCAGCATTTCTAAATTGCTGGCCTTTGAAATGCTGTCATTCCGTCTGGTGGAGACGGATAGTTTTAACCGCCTCCGGACCGCCTAACGCAGGATCGCGGTCCGGAGGCGGCAGTCTGAGGCACAGTCACGCATATATGCGTCATCTCGCGATGCGCATCGCGGGCCGGCAAAAGTTCGAGGGGGGTCACGTCATCAGCTTGCCAGCCAATGATCGTGGCTGGCAAGCTGATGATTTTTAAAAAAACGAATCACAGGCCAGTTAACACTTTATATTTATAAATATAAAGTGTTAAATGGCTGCTGTGCTCCTCTGCTGGTCCTTTTCGTCGGTTGGTCTCAGCAGAGGAGCACAGTTCACAGTGAGTACACAAGACACAACACTTAGCCCCCAGATCACCCCCCCCCCCCATCACCCCAATTAACCCCTTGATCACTCCTTGATCGCCCCTGTCAATCACCTAGTGAAAGGGAAAAAAGTGATTAGTGTAAACTGTCACTTTTTTTCCCACTGGTATTGACTGTTAGGTTTTAGGATAGTTTAGGCCCCTTGGTTAGGTAGTTAGCAATTGGTTAGCGCCCAGCCCACCGCACCGCAGTCACTGATTCGCTGATTAGCGTATCGCTAATCAGCATTTGTACTTTTATAGCATCTGTAAGTGATCAAAACTGATCACAGTCAGATCTATAATAGTATTAGTGTCACCTTAGCTAGCCCTCCACCCAAAACGCAGTGTTTGCCCAATCAGGCCTGATCAGTCGCCCACACGTGCGTTCACCCGCGCCCGCCCCGCCGCAGTTACAACATTTTTATTTATTTTTTATCACTGCACAATCACTTTACAAGCACTGCGGCGATAATAAAATCAGTTTTGATATTTTTTATCAATCGCAGCGGCCTCCAGTACTTCGTTAGCCTCCCATTTGTAAGACAGGCTTGCTTTTTTTCTTGGGTAGTCTCAGGGAATACCCCCTAAATTTAGTAGTCCAAATGTCAAACAAGGGGTATTCTTCTGAAGAGGCCTACAGGATTCTGACCCAGTCGGATGAGGAATGGGAACCCTCATCTGACGAATCTATCGGGTCAGAATATGAACCTGCAGAAAGCAGTGGCAGTCTGACACAAAGTTCTGACGAGGAGGTTGAGGTCCCTGATACCACCAGGCGTACCCAGCCCTGTGTTGCTAGACCACAGGTTGCGCAGGATCCGCTTCAAGGGCAGCAGAGTGGGGCTGGCGCTGTCGGATTACGTGGTGAGGCATACACCAGCAGCGCAGCCCACCCTGGACATAGTACCAGCACTGCCGTACAACATGGTGAAGTGGCGAGCACCAGAAGGGCAGTTGAAGCTGGTACGGTGGCATGTGCAATAGTTACCCCGTCGCAGCCACCGCCACAGACAGGCCCGTAGACCCCCTAGAGTCCCGGAGGTGCTGGCAAACCCTGATTGGCAGTTCCCAACTTCAGCCGCACCATTAGTCCCCCCTTTCACCGCCCAGTCTGGAGTTCGGGTTGAGACAGCTCTGATCGTTTCGGCCCTGGGATTTTTTGAGCTGTTCTTGACTGCGGAGCTCTTGGACATAGTCGTGGCAGAAACAAACTGGTATGCCACTCAATTTATATCCGCCAACGCGGGAAGCTTTTATGCCCAGCCTTTCCGGTGGAAACCCGTCCAAGTTTCCGAATTAAAAAAAATTCTGGGCCTTCTCTTCAACATGGGTCCAACCAAAAAGCATGAATTGCGGTCATATTGGTCCACGAACCCAATTCATCACATGCCCATGATCTCTGCTGCCAAGTCCAGGGCACGATTTGAGGCCATCCTGCGTTTCCTGCACTTTAGTGACAATAGCACCTCTCGTCCCAGAGGCCACCCAGCATTTGACTGGCTCCACAAAATTCAGCCCCTCATAGACCACTTCAACCAGAAATTTGCAGATTTGTATACCCCTGAGCAAAACATGCATAGACGAGTCCCTTATACATTTTACCGGGCGCCTTGGCTTCAAACAATACATCCCAAGCAAGCGCGTCCGGTATGGGGTCAAATTGTATAAGCTCTGTGAAAGGGCCCCAGGATATACCCACAAATTTCGGATCTATGAGGGTAAAGATCAGACCCTGGAGCCGGTCGGTAGCCCTGACTACCTGGGGAGCAGTGGGAAGACAGTCTGGGACTTGGTGTCACCCTTATTTGGAAGGGGTACCATCTTTATGTGGACAATTTCTACACAAGTGTGCCCCTCTTCAGGTATTTGTGTCTAGAACAGATTGGCTGCTGTGGCACCGCGCGACCGAGTCACACGGACTTCCCCCAACGGCTCGTTACCACCCGTCTTGCAAGGGGGGAGAGGGCTGCCTTGTGTAATGAAGAACTGCTCACGGTGAAATGGAGAGACAAGCGTGATATTTACATGCTCTCCTCCATTCACGCAGACACGACAATGCAAATTGAACGAGCAACCAGTGTCATTGAAAAGCCCCTCTGTGTCCACGACTATAATTTGCTCATGGGAGGGGTGGACTTCAATCACCAGATGTTGGCTCCGTATTTAGTTTCCCGACGCACCAGACGCTGGTATAAGAAGGTGTCTGTATATTTAATTCAATTGGCTGCATATAATAGTTTTGTTCTCTACAGTAAGGCTGGGAGAACAGGATCCTTCCTCAAATTTCAGGAAGAGATCATCGAGAACCTCCTGTATCCAGGAGGTTCCGTGGCCCCATCCACCAGTGTAGTGAGCCGTCTACTCGAGCGAAATTTCCCCAGTGTCGTTGCCGGTACCTTAACCCAACTGTCACCCCGAAAAAGATGTTGTGTCTGTAGCAGGAGTGGAATAAGGAGTGACACCCGCTATTTCTGTCCTGACTGCCCTGACCACCCTGCCCTATGCTTTGGGGAGTGTTTCCGGAAGTACCACACACAGGTACACTTAGCATAGGGATCACATCTCACAGGACAGGCACACAGGGCTATTAGGGCCCATTCACACAGAGCTGCTGCAAACCTCTCCTTTCACCTGGGACAAAGTGCATAATGTACTTCGCCACATCTTTGTGCGATTTGCGCTTTGCACATTGTCCCATGGGGAAGGAGAGGTTTGTCCTATAAAGGTAAAAAAATAAAATAAATCACCAGTAAGCAAAAAAGTTAACGTTATGTTCAAAAAGTTAAATAAAGTTTATATGTTCTGTTCAAAAGTTATTATAAAGTAAATAAATTTATTGCGTTGCGGCCTGTTTTTTTCTTTTTTGTTTTGTTTTTATTACCTTTCAGGTGGACCAACCGATCGACTAGCTGCAGCACCGATGTGCATTCTGACAGAAGCATTGTGCTGCTGTCAGATTACACAAAAGTCGGTGTATGCGGCGCTGCAAGACGAGATTTCTCCTGCAGTGCGTTTGCCGAGGCATATGAGCTGAGGAGGTGGCGGTGTTCATATGCTTTGGCAAACACTTTGTATATATAAAAAATATATATATAAAAATATATATATAGAAAAATAATAATCCCGGCAATGATTTATTCATCCACATCGATTGATGTGAATGGAGAAATCGGGTTTGCCAGGGCATACGAGCTAAGTGGATATGGATGTTGGGAGGAGCACCTATGTCCTGGCAGACGCCTTTCCCCTCCTTTTTTTTTTTTGACAGAGATTTTTTCATCCACATTGATCGATGTGAATGAAGAAATCTGTGCCGTTCATTTTTTCTTTCAGCCCAGAGGCTGAACGGAAAAAAAAAATCTCATTACCCGTATGCTCAATATAAGGAGAATAGCAGAAACTCCTAATGCTGGCAATACATGTAATTATTGCGGAGACCCTCAAATGCCAGGGCAGACACCCCACAAATGACCCAACTTTGGAAAGAAGACAACCCAAGGTATTCGCTGAGGGGCATATTGAGTCCATGAAAGATTGAAATTTTTGTCTCAAGTTAGCGGAAAGGGAGACTTTGTGAGAAAAAAACAAAAAAAAATCAATTTCCGCTAACGTGTGCCAATTTTTTTTTTCTATGAACTCAGCATGCCCCTCATTGAATACCTTGAGGTGTTTTATTTCCAAAGTGGGGTCACATGTGGGGTATTTATACTGCCCTGGCTTTTTAGCTGCCCTAAAGCGTGAGAAGAAGTCTGGGATTCAAATGTCTAAAAATGCCCTCGTAAAAGGAATTTGAGGCACCTTTGCGCATCTAGGCTGCAAAAAAGGGTCACACATGTGGTATCTCCGTACTCAGGAATAGTTGGGGAATGTGTTTTGGGGTGTCATTTTACATATACCCATGCTGGGTGAGATAAATATCTTGGTCAAATGCCAACTTTGTATAAAAAAATGGGAAAAGTTGTCTTTTGCCGAGATATTTCTCTCACCCAGCATGGGTATATGTAAAATGACACCCCAAAACACATTCCCCAACTTCTCCTGAGTACGGCGATACCACATGTGTGACACTTTTTTGCAGCCTAGGTGGGCAAATGGGCCCACATTCCAAAGAGCACCTTTCGGATTTCACAGGGCATTTTTTACAGATTTTGATTTCAAACTACTTCTCACGCATCTGGGCCCCTAAAATGCCAGGGCAGTATAACTACCCTACAAATTACCCCATTTTGGAAAGAAGACACCCCAAGGTATTTAATGATGGGCATAGTGAGTTCATGGAAGTTTTTATTTTTTGTCACAAGTTAGTGGAATATGAGACTTTGTAAGGAAAAAAAATAATCATAATTTTCCGCTAACTTGTGACCAAAAAAAAAAATTCTATGAACTCACTATGCCCATCAGCAAATACCTTAGGGTGTCTACTTTCCGAAATAGGGTCATTTGTGGAGTTTTTCTACTGTCTGGGCATTGTAGAACCTCAGGAAACATGACAGGTGCTCAGAAAGTCAGAGCTGCTTCAAAAAGCGGAAATTCACATTTTTGTACCATAGTTTGTAAACGCTATAACTATTACCCAACCCATTTTTTTTTTACCCAAACATTTTTTTTATCAAAGACATGTAGAACAATAAATTTAGCGAAAAATTTATATATGGATGTTGTTTTTTTTAAAAAAAAATTACAACTGAAAGTGAAAAATGTTATTCTTTTACAAAAATTTCGTTAAATTTCAATTAATAACAAAAAAAGTTAAAATGTCAGCAGCAATGAAATACCACCAAATGAAAGCTCTATTAGTGAGAAGAAAAGGAGGTGAAATTCATTTGGGTGGTAAGTTGCATGACCGACCAATAAACGGTGAAAATAGTGTAGTGCAGAATTGTAAAAAGTGGGCTTATGGTGGTGGCTGTCCCAACAGTACTTCGTGCCCAGCCCCCACTACTTTTCCAGGAGAGCCATCCCTCCTCTGCACAACCAAGTAGGGGACAAAATCAGATGTGCACTGCACAACGCCATCTGTGAAAAGGTGCACCTCACAACGGATACGTGGAACATTAAGCACGGTCAGGGACATTATATCTCCATAACAGCACACTGGGTAAATGCAGTGGTGTTTGGGCCTTAGGCGGATAGCAGTTTGGCGCATGTCCTTCCACCACCGAGGATTGCAGAGTAGAGTTGAGCGAACACCTGGATGTTCGGGTTCGAGAAGTTCGGCCGAACATCCCGGAAATGTTCGGGTTCGGGATCCGAACCCGATCCGAACTTCGTCCCGAACCCGAACCCCATTGAAGTCAATGGGGACCCGAACTTTTCGGCACTAAAAAGGCTGTAAAACAGCCCAGGAAAGAGCTAGAGGGCTGCAAAAGGCAGCAACATGTAGGTAAATCCCCTGCAAACAAATGTGGATAGGGAAATGAATTAAAATAAAAATTAAATAAATAAAAATTAACCAAAATCAATTGGAGAGAGGTTCCATAGCAGAGAATCTGGCTTCCCGTCACCCACCACTGGAACAGTCCATTCTCAGATATTTAGGCCCCGGCACCCAGGCAGAGGAGAGAGGTCCCGTAACAGAGAATCTGTCTTCATGTCAGCAGAGAATTAGTCTGCATGTCATAGCAGAGAATGAGGCTTCACGTCAGCCACCACTGCAACAGTCCATTGGCATATATTTAGGCCCAGCACCCAGGCAGAGGAGGGAGGTCCCGTAACAGAGAATCTGTCTTCATGTCAGCAGAGAATTAGTCTGCATGTCATAGCAGAGAATGAGGCTTCACGTCAGCCACCACTGCAACAGTCCATTGGCATATATTTAGGCCCAGCACACACACAGGCAGAGGAGAGAGGTCCCGTAACAGAGAATCTGGCTTCATGTCAGCAGAGAATCAGTCTGCATGTCATAGCAGAGAATGAGGCTTCACGTCAGCCACCACTGCAACAGTCCATTGGCATATATTTAGGCCCAGCACACACACAGGCAGAGGAGAGAGGTCCCGTAACAGAGAATCTGGCTTCATGTCAGCAGAGAATCAGTCTGCATGTCATAGCAGAGAATGAGGCTTCACGTCAGCCACCACTGCAACAGTCCATTGGCATATATTTAGGCCCAGCACCCAGGCAGAGGAGGGAGGTCCCGTAACAGAGAATCTGTCTTCATGTCAGCAGAGAATTAGTCTGCATGTCATAGCAGAGAATGAGGCTTCACGTCAGCCACCACTGCAACAGTCCATTGGCATATATTTAGGCCCAGCACACACACAGGCAGAGGAGAGAGGTCCCGTAACAGAGAATCTGGCTTCATGTCAGCAGAGAATCAGTCTGCATGTCATAGCAGAGAATGAGGCTTCACGTCAGCCACCACTGCAACAGTCCATTGGCATATATTTAGGCCCAGCACACACACAGGCAGAGGAGAGAGGTCCCGTAACAGAGAATCTGGCTTCATGTCAGCAGAGAATCAGTCTGCATGTCATAGCAGAGAATGAGGCTTCACGTCAGCCACCACTGCAACAGTCCATTGGCATATATTTAGGCCCAGCACCCAGGCAGAGGAGGGAGGTCCCGTAACAGAGAATCTGTCTTCATGTCAGCAGAGAATTAGTCTGCATGTCATAGCAGAGAATGAGGCTTCACGTCAGCCACCACTGCAACAGTCCATTGGCATATATTTAGGCCCAGCACCCAGGCAGAGGAGGGAGGTCCCGTAACAGAGAATCTGTCTTCATGTCAGCAGAGAATTAGTCTGCATGTCATAGCAGAGAATGAGGCTTCACGTCAGCCACCACTGGAACAGTCCATTCTCAGATATTTAGGCCCCGGCACCCAGGCAGAGGAGAGAGGTCCCGTAACAGAGAATCTGTCTTCATGTCAGCAGAGAATTAGTCTGCATGTCATAGCAGAGAATGAGGCTTCACGTCAGCCACCACTGCAACAGTCCATTGGCATATATTTAGGCCCAGCACCCAGGCAGAGGAGAGAGGTCCCGTAACAGACAATCTGGCTTCATGTCAGCAGAGAATCAGTCTTCATATCATAGCAGAGAATCAGGCTTCACGTCACCCACCACTGTAAGAGTCAATTTTCATAAATTTAGGCCCAGAACCCAGGCAGAGGAGAAAGGTCCCGTAACAGACAATCTGGCTTCATGTCAGCAGAGAATCAGTCTTCATATCATAGCAGAGAATCAGGCTTCACGTCACCCACCACTGTAAGAGTCAATTTTCATAAATTTAGGCCCAGAACCCAGGCAGAGGAGAAAGGTCCCGTAACAGACAATCTGGCTTCATGTCAGCAGAGAATCAGTCTTCATATCATAGCAGAGAATCAGGCTTCACGTCACCCACCACTGTAAGAGTCAATTTTCATAAATTTAGGCCCAGAACCCAGGCAGAGGAGAAAGGTCCCGTAACAGACAATCTGGCTTCATGTCAGCAGAGAATCAGTCTTCATATCATAGCAGAGAATCAGGCTTCACGTCACCCACCACTGTAAGAGTCAATTTTCATAAATTTAGGCCCAGAACCCAGGCAGAGGAGAAAGGTCCCGTAACAGACAATCTGGCTTCATGTCAGCAGAGAATCAGTCTTCATATCATAGCAGAGAATCAGGCTTCACGTCACCCACCACTGTAAGAGTCAATTTTCATAAATTTAGGCCCAGAACCCAGGCAGAGGAGAAAGGTCCCGTAACAGACAATCTGGCTTCATGTCAGCAGAGAATCAGTCTTCATATCATAGCAGAGAATCAGGCTTCACGTCACCCACCACTGTAAGAGTCAATTTTCATAAATTTAGGCCCAGAACCCAGGCAGAGGAGAAAGGTCCCGTAACAGACAATCTGGCTTCATGTCAGCAGAGAATCAGTCTTCATATCATAGCAGAGAATCAGGCTTCACGTCACCCACCACTGTAAGAGTCAATTTTCATAAATTTAGGCCCAGAACCCAGGTAGAGGAGAAAGGTCCCGTAACAGACAATCTGGCTTCATGACAGCAGAGAATCAGTCTGCATGTCATAGCAGAGAATCAGGCTTCACGTCAGCCACCACTGCAACAGTCCATTGTCATAAATTTAGGCCCAGCACCCAGGCAGAGGAGAGAGGTCCCGTAACAGACAATCTGGCTTCATGTCAGCAGAGAATTAGTCTGCATGTCATAGCAGAGAATCAGGCTTCATGTCAGCCACCACTGCAACAGTCCATTGGCATATATTTAGGCCTAGCACACAGGCAGAGGAGAGGTTCATTCAACTTTGGGTAGCATCGCAATATAATGGTAAAATGAAAATAAAAATAGGATTGAATGAGGAAGTGCCCTGGAGTCCAATAATATATGGTTATGGGGAGGTAGTTAATGTCTAATCTGGACAAGGGACGGACAGGTCCTGTGGGATCCATGCCTGGTTCATTTTTATGAACGTCAGCTTGTCCACATTGGCTGTAGACAGGCGGCTGCGTTTGTCTGTAATGACGCCCCCTGCCGTGCTGAATACACGTTCAGACAAAACGCTGGCTGCCGGGCAGGCCAGCACCTCCAAGGCATAAAAGGCTAGCTCTGGCCACGTGGACAATTTAGAGACCCAGAAGTTGAATGGGGCCGAACCATCAGTCAGTACGTGGAGGGGTGTGCACACGTACTGTTCCACCATGTTAGTAAAATGTTGCCTCCTGCTAACACGTTGCGTATCAGGTGGTGGTGCAGTTAGCTGTGGCGTGTTGACAAAAGTTTTCCACATCTCTGCCATGCTAACCCTGCCCTCAGAGGAGCTGGCCGTGACACAGCTGCCTTGGCGACCTCTTGCTCCTCCTCTGCCTTGGCCTTGGGCTTCCACTTGTTCCCCTGTGACATTTGGGAATGCTCTCAGTAGCGCGTCTACCAACGTGCGCTTGTACTCGCGCATCTTCCTATCACGCTCCAGTGCAGGAAGTAAGGTGGGCCCCTTTTGTTTTTGTAGCGTGGATCCAGCAGGGTGGCAACCCAGTAGTCCGCACAGGTTAAAATGTGGGCAACTCTGCTGTCGTTGCGCAGGCACTGCAGCATGTAGTCGCTCATGTGTGC
Source organism: Bufo gargarizans (assembly GCF_014858855.1). Lineage (NCBI taxonomy): Eukaryota > Metazoa > Chordata > Amphibia > Anura > Bufonidae > Bufo > Bufo gargarizans. Next base: position 227,835,524 of record NC_058085.1, on the reverse strand, counting down.
CAGGCTGCCCAGGGGTAAGGACAAGCTGTCCTCTGTGGGAGGCGTATCGTCATCGTCCTGCCTTTCCCCCCAGCCACGCACCAGTGATGGACCCGAGCTGCGTTGGGTGCCACCCCGCTGTGACCATGCTTCATCCTCATCCTCCTCCACCTCCTCCTCATCCTCGTCCTCCTCGTCCTCCAGTAGTGGGCCCTGGCTGGCCACATTTGTACCTGGCCTCTGCTGTTGCAAAAAACCTCCCTCTGAGTCACTTCGAAGAGACTGGCCTGAAAGTGCTAAAAATGACCCCTCTTCCTCATCCTCCTCCTCCTCCTCCTGGGCCACCTCCTGTTCCATCATCGCCCTAAGTGTTTTCTCAAGGAGACATAGAAGTGGTATTGTAACGCTGATAACGGTGTCATCGCCACTGGCCATGTTGGTGGAGTACTCGAAACAGCGCAACAGGGCACACAGGTCTCGCATGGAGGCCCAGTCATTGGTGGTGAAGTGGTGCTGTTCTGTAGTGCGACTGACCCGTGCGTGCTGCAGCTGAAACTCCACTATGGCCTGCTGCTGCTCGCACAGTCTGTCCAGCATGTGCAAGGTGGAGTTCCACCTGGTGGGCACGTCGCATATGAGGCGGTGAGCGGGAAGGCCGAAGTTACGCTGTAGCGCAGACAGGCGAGCAGCAGCAGGATGTGAACGCCGGAAGCGCGAACAGACGGCCCGCACTTTATGCAGCAGCTCTGACATGTCGGGGTAGTTGTGAATGAACTTCTGCACCACCAAATTCAGCACATGCGCCAAGCAAGGGATGTGCGTCAAATTGGCTAGTCCCAGAGCTGCAACGAGATTTCGCCCATTATCACACACCACCAGGCCGGGCTTGAGGCTCACCGGCAGCAACCACTCGTCGGTCTGTTGTTCTATACCCCGCCACAACTCCTGTGCGGTGTGGGGCCTGTCCCCCAAACATATGAGTTTCAGAATGGCCTGCTGACGTTTACCCCGGGCTGTGCTGAAGTTGGTGGTGAAGGTGTGTGGCTGACTGGATGAGCAGGTGGAAGAAGAGGAGGAGGAAGCCGAGAAGGAGGAGGTGGCAACAGGAGGCAAAGAATGTTGCCCTGCGATCCTTGGCGGCGGAAGGACGTGCGCCAAACAGCTCTCCGCCTGGGGCCCAGCTGCCACTACATTTACCCAGTGTGCAGTTAGGGAGATATAGCGTCCCTGGCCGTGCTTACTGGTCCACGTATCTGTGGTTAGGTGGACCTTGCTACAGATGGCGTTGCGCAGTGCACACTTGATTTTATCGGATACTTGGTTGTGCAGGGAAGGCACGGCTCTCTTGGAGAAGTAGTGCCGGCTGGGAACAACATACTGTGGGACAGCAAGCGACATGAGCTGTTTGAAGCTGTCTGTGTCCACCAGCCTAAATGACAGCATTTCATAGGCCAGTAGTTTAGAAATGCTGGCATTCAGGGCCAGGGATCGAGGGTGGCTAGGTGGGAATTTACGCTTTCTATCAAATGTTTGTGAGATGGAGAGCTGAACGCTGGCGTGTGACATGGTTGAGACGCTTGGTGACGGAGGTGGTGGTGGTGGTGTTGGTGGTACATCCCCTGTTTGCTGGGCGGCAGGTGCCAACGTTCCTCCAGAGGCGGAGGAAGAGGCCGAGGCGGCAGCAGCAGAATAGGCCGAGGCGGCAGCAGCAGAAGAGGTAGCAGGGGGAGCCTGAGTGACTTCCTTGGTTTTAAGGTGTTTACTCCACTGCAGTTCATGCTTTGCATGCAGGTGCCTGGTCATGCAGGTTGTGCTCAGGTTCAGAACGTTAATGCCTCGCTTCAGGCTCTGATGGCACAGCGTGCAAACCACTCGGGTCTTGTCGTCAGCACATTGTTTGAAGAAGTGCCATGCCAGGGAACTCCTTGAAGCTGCCTTTGGGGTGCTCGGTCCCAGATGGCGGCGGTCAGTAGCAGGCGGAGTCTCTTGGCGGCGGGTGTTCTGCTTTTGCCCACTGCTCCCTCTTTTGCTACGCTGTTGGCTCGGTCTCACCACTGCCTCTTCCTCCGAACTGTGAAAGTCAGTGGCACGACCTTCATTCCATGTGGGGTCTAGGACCTCATCGTCCCCTGCATCGTCTTCCACCCAGTCTTGATCCCTGACCTCCTGTTCAGTCTGCACACTGCAGAAAGACGCAGCAGTTGGCACCTGTGTTTCGTCATCATCAGAGACATGCTGAGGTGGTATTCCCATGTCCTCATCATCAGGAAACATAAGTGGTTGTGCGTCAGTGCATTCTATGTCTTTCACCGCTGGGGAAGGGCTAGGTGGATGCCCTTGGGAAACCCTGCCAGCGGAGTCTTCAAACAGCATAAGAGACTGCTGCATAACTTGAGGCTGAGACAGTTTCCCTGGTATGCATGGGGGTGATGTGACAGACTGATGGGGTTGGTTTTCAGGCGCCATCTGTGCGCTTTCTGCAGAAGACTGGGTGGGAGATAATGTGAACGTGCTGGATCCACTGTCGGCCACCCAATTGACTAATGCCTGTACCTGCTCAGGCCTTACCATCCTTAGAACGGCATTGGGCCCCACCATATATCGCTGTAAATTCTGGCGGCTACTGGGACCTGAAGTAGTTGGTACACTAGGACGTGTGGATGTGGCAGAACGGCCACGTCCTCTCCCAGCACCAGAGGGTCCACTAACACCACCACGACCATGTCCACGTCCGCGTCCCTTACTAGATGTTTTTCTCATTGTTATGGTTCACCACAACAACAAATATATTATTTGGCCCAATGTATTGTATTCAAATTCAGCGGGATATAAATTTGAGGCCTAGTATTTAGGCGCTGGGTGACCGGTATGGATTTAGTGACAGAATTAGACTTGGAAATGCACAGAAGCGTGTGTGTGTGAAGTTATTCTGAATGACCCAATGTGCACCTTGAATATTATATACCCTTTTAGGGATAGATTTCAAATAGCTCTGATATAGCAGAAACCACTAAATTATGAAATTGCTAAATTGGGAATTGTACTTCAACCCAGAACAAAAAATGTGCTTTGACGGACACTAAATATCTTGCCCAGCAACAACAGTACAACGGTGGGTAACGAGAGATTTAGAGGGAATTAAATTTGAGGCCTAGTATTTAGGCGCTGGGTCACCGGTATGGATTTAGTGACAGAATTAGACTTGGAAATACACAGTAGCGGGTGTGTGTGAAGTTATTCTGAATGACCCTATGTGCACCTTCAATATTATATACCCTTTTAGGGATAGATTTCAAATAGCTCTGATATAGCAGAAACCACTAAATTATGAAATTGCTAAATTGGGAATTGTACTTCAACCCAGAACAAAAAATGTGCTTTGACGGACACTAAATATCTTGCCCAGCAACAACAGTACAGCGGTGGGTAACGAGAGATTTAGAGGGAATTAAATTTGAGGCCTAGTATTTAGGCGCTGGGTCACCGGTATGGATTTAGTGACAGAATTAGACTTGGAAATGCACAGAAGCGTGTGTGTGAAGTTATTCTGAATGACCCAATGTGCACCTTCAATATTATATACCCTTTTTGGGATAGATTTCAAATAGCTCTGATATAGCAGGAACCACTAAATTATGAAATTGCTAAATTGGGAATTGTACTTCAACCCAGAACAAAAAATGTGCTTTGACGGGCACTAAATAACTTTCCCAGCTACAACAGGACAACGGTAACGAGAGATTTAGAGGGATTTAAATTTGAGGCCTAGTATTTAGGCGCTGGGTGACAGGTATGGGTTTAGTGACAGAATTAGACTTGGAAATACACAGTAGCGGGTGTGTGTGAAGTTATTCTGAATGACCCTATGTGCACCTTCAATATTATATACCCTTTTAGGGATAGATTTCAAATAGCTCTGATATAGCAGAAACCACTAAATTATGAAATTGCTAAATTGGGAATTGTACTTCAACCCAGAACAAAAAATGTGCTTTGACGGACACTAAATATCTTGCCCAGCAACAACAGTACACCGGTGGGTAACGAGAGATTTAGAGGGAATTAAATTTGAGGCCTAGTATTTAGGCGCTGGGTCACCGGTATGGATTTAGTGACAGAATTAGACTTGGAAATACACAGTAGCGGGTGTGTGTGAAGTTATTCTGAATGACCCTATGTGCACCTTCAATATTATATACCCTTTTTGGGATAGATTTCAAATAGCTCTGATATAGCAGGAACCACTAAATTATGAAATTGCTAAATTGGGAATTGTACTTCAACCCAGAACAAAAAATGTGCTTTGACGGGCACTAAATAACTTTCCCAGCTACAACAGGACAACGGTAACGAGAGATTTAGAGGGATTTAAATTTGAGGCCTAGTATTTAGGCGCTGGGTGACAGGTATGGGTTTAGTGACAGAATTAGACTTGGAAATACACAGTAGCGGGTGTGTGTGAAGTTATTCTGAATGACCCTATGTGCACCTTCAATATTATATACCCTTTTTGGGATAGATTTCAAATAGCTCTGATATAGCAGAAACCACTAAATTATGAAATTGCTAAATTGGGAATTGTACTTCAACCCAGAACAAAAAATGTGCTTTGACGGACACTAAATATCTTGCCCAGCAACAACAGTACAGCGGTGGGTAACGAGAGATTTAGAGGGAATTAAATTTGAGGCCTAGTATTTAGGCGCTGGGTCACCGGTATGGATTTAGTGACAGAATTAGACTTGGAAATACACAGTAGCGGGTGTGTGTGAAGTTACTCTGAATGACCCTATGTGCACCTTCAATATTATATACCCTTTTTGGGATAGATTTCAAAGAGCTCTGATATAGCAGGAACCACTAAATTATGAAATTGCTAAATTGGGAATTGTATTTCAACCCAGAACAAGAAATGTGCTTGAACGGACACTAAATAACTCGCCCAGCTACAGCACTAGGGACAGATTTAGCTGGATATAAATTTGAGGCCTAGTATTTAGGCGCTGGGTGACAGGTATGGGTTTAGTGACAGAATTAGACTTGGAAATACACAGTAGCGGGTGTGTGTGAAGTTATTCTGAATGACCCTATGTGCACCTTCAATATTATATACCCTTTTAGGGATAGATTTCAAATAGCTCTGATATAGCAGAAACCACTAAATTATGAAATTGCTAAATTGGGAATTGTACTTCAACCCAGAACAAAAAATGTGCTTTGACGGACACTAAATATCTTGCCCAGCAACAACAGTACAGCGGTGGGTAACGAGAGATTTAGAGGGAATTAAATTTGAGGCCTAGTATTTAGGCGCTGGGTCACCGGTATGGATTTAGTGACAGAATTAGACTTGGAAATACACAGTAGCGGGTGTGTGTGAAGTTATTCTGAATGACCCTATGTGCACCTTCAATATTATATACCCTTTTTGGGATAGATTTCAAATAGCTCTGATATAGCAGGAACCACTAAATTATGAAATTGCTAAATTGGGAATTGTACTTCAACCCAGAACAAAAAATGTGCTTTGACGGGCACTAAATAACTTTCCCAGCTACAACAGGACAACGGTAACGAGAGATTTAGAGGGATTTAAATTTGAGGCCTAGTATTTAGGCGCTGGGTGACAGGTATGGGTTTAGTGACAGAATTAGACTTGGAAATACACAGTAGCGGGTGTGTGTGAAGTTATTCTGAATGACCCTATGTGCACCTTCAATATTATATACCCTTTTTGGGATAGATTTCAAATAGCTCTGATATAGCAGAAACCACTAAATTATGAAATTGCTAAATTGGGAATTGTACTTCAACCCAGAACAAAAAATGTGCTTTGACGGACACTAAATATCTTGCCCAGCAACAACAGTACACCGGTGGGTAACGAGAGATTTAGAGGGAATTAAATTTGAGGCCTAGTATTTAGGCGCTGGGTCACCGGTATGGATTTAGTGACAGAATTAGACTTGGAAATACACAGTAGCGGGTGTGTGTGAAGTTATTCTGAATGACCCTATGTGCACCTTCAATATTATATACCCTTTTTGGGATAGATTTCAAATAGCTCTGATATAGCAGGAACCACTAAATTATGAAATTGCTAAATTGGGAATTGTACTTCAACCCAGAACAAAAAATGTGCTTTGACGGGCACTAAATAACTTTCCCAGCTACAACAGGACAACGGTAACGAGAGATTTAGAGGGATTTAAATTTGAGGCCTAGTATTCAGGCGCTGGGTGACAGGTATGGGTTTAGTGACAGAATTAGACTTGGAAATACACAGTAGCGGGTGTGTGTGAAGTTATTCTGAATGACCCTATGTGCACCTTCAATATTATATACCCTTTTTGGGATAGATTTCAAATAGCTCTGATATAGCAGAAACCACTAAATTATGAAATTGCTAAATTGGGAATTGTACTTCAACCCAGAACAAAAAATGTGCTTTGACGGACACTAAATATCTTGCCCAGCAACAACAGTACAGCGGTGGGTAACGAGAGATTTAGAGGGAATTAAATTTGAGGCCTAGTATTTAGGCGCTGGGTCACCGGTATGGATTTAGTGACAGAATTAGACTTGGAAATACACAGTAGCGGGTGTGTGTGAAGTTACTCTGAATGACCCTATGTGCACCTTCAATATTATATACCCTTTTTGGGATAGATTTCAAAGAGCTCTGATATAGCAGGAACCACTAAATTATGAAATTGCTAAATTGGGAATTGTATTTCAACCCAGAACAAGAAATGTGCTTGAACGGACACTAAATAACTCGCCCAGCTACAGCACTAGGGACAGATTTAGCTGGATATAAATTTGAGGCCTAGTATTTAGGCGCTGGGTGACAGGTATGGGTTTAGTGACAGAATTAGACTTGGAAATACACAGTAGCGGGTGTGTGTGAAGTTATTCTGAATGACCCTATGTGCACCTTCAATATTATATACCCTTTTAGGGATAGATTTCAAATAGCTCTGATATAGCAGAAACCACTAAATTATGAAATTGCTAAATTGGGAATTGTACTTCAACCCAGAACAAAAAATGTGCTTTGACGGACACTAAATATCTTGCCCAGCAACAACAGTACAGCGGTGGGTAACGAGAGATTTAGAGGGAATTAAATTTGAGGCCTAGTATTTAGGCGCTGGGTCACCGGTATGGATTTAGTGACAGAATTAGACTTGGAAATACACAGTAGCGGGTGTGTGTGAAGTTATTCTGAATGACCCTATGTGCACCTTCAATATTATATACCCTTTTTGGGATAGATTTCAAATAGCTCTGATATAGCAGGAACCACTAAATTATGAAATTGCTAAATTGGGAATTGTACTTCAACCCAGAACAAAAAATGTGCTTTGACGGGCACTAAATAACTTTCCCAGCTACAACAGGACAACGGTAACGAGAGATTTAGAGGGATTTAAATTTGAGGCCTAGTATTTAGGCGCTGGGTGACAGGTATGGGTTTAGTGACAGAATTAGACTTGGAAATACACAGTAGCGGGTGTGTGTGAAGTTATTCTGAATGACCCTATGTGCACCTTCAATATTATATACCCTTTTAGGGATAGATTTCAAATAGCTCTGATATAGCAGAAACCACTAAATTATGAAATTGCTAAATTGGGAATTGTACTTCAACCCAGAACAAAAAATGTGCTTTGACGGACACTAAATATCTTGCCCAGCAACAACAGTACAGCGGTGGGTAACGAGAGATTTAGAGGGAATTAAATTTGAGGCCTAGTATTTAGGCGCTGGGTCACCGGTATGGATTTAGTGACAGAATTGGACTTGGAAATACACAGTAGCGGGTGTGTGTGAAGTTATTCTGAATGACCCTATGTGCACCTTCAATATTATATACCCTTTTTGGGATAGATTTCAAATAGCTCTGATATAGCAGGAACCACTAAATTATGAAATTGCTAAATTGGGAATTGTACTTCAACCCAGAACAAAAAATGTGCTTTGACGGGCACTAAATAACTTTCCCAGCTACAACAGGACAACGGTAACGAGAGATTTAGAGGGATTTAAATTTGAGGCCTAGTATTTAGGCGCTGGGTGACAGGTATGGGTTTAGTGACAGAATTAGACTTGGAAATACACAGTAGCGGGTGTGTGTGAAGTTATTCTGAATGACCCTATGTGCACCTTCAATATTATATACCCTTTTTGGGATAGATTTCAAATAGCTCTGATATAGCAGAAACCACTAAATTATGAAATTGCTAAATTGGGAATTGTACTTCAACCCAGAACAAAAAATGTGCTTTGACGGACACTAAATATCTTGCCCAGCAACAACAGTACAGCGGTGGGTAACGAGAGATTTAGAGGGAATTAAATTTGAGGCCTAGTATTTAGGCGCTGGGTCACCGGTATGGATTTAGTGACAGAATTAGACTTGGAAATACACAGTAGCGGGTGTGTGTGAAGTTACTCTGAATGACCCTATGTGCACCTTCAATATTATATACCCTTTTTGGGATAGATTTCAAAGAGCTCTGATATAGCAGGAACCACTAAATTATGAAATTGCTAAATTGGGAATTGTATTTCAACCCAGAACAAGAAATGTGCTTGAACGGACACTAAATAACTCGCCCAGCTACAGCACTAGGGACAGATTTAGCTGGATATAAATTTGAGGCCTAGTATTTAGGCGCTGGGTGACCGGTATGGATTTAGTGACAGAATTAGACTGGGATATGGCCAAAAAATGAACAGACTATTGCTGGTTAAATGCACTTGGTGTGACAGCTTCACCCTGATGTAGGCTTTAGCCAAAAAACAACCACACCATTGAGGGTTAAATGCACTTGGTCGCAGCTTGTGCTGGCGCACCACAAGACACAAAATGGCCGCCGATCACCCCAGAAAAATGAGACTGACAAACGGTCTGTGCAGCCTAAAAACAGTGAGCAATTGAGGATCAGCAGCTCAATGATCCACAGCTGCAGATCGATCAGTTAATCAAGTCCTTTGGAGGAGTTAATCTGCCTAATCTCGCCCTACTGTCGCAGCCGCAACCTCTCCCTACGCTAATCAGAGCAGAGTGACGGGCGGCGCTATGTGACTCCAGCTTAAATAGAGGCTGGGTCACATGGTGCTCTGGCCAATCACAGCCATGCCAATAGTAGGCATGGCTGTGATGGCCTCTTGGGGCAAGTAGTATGACGCTTGTTGATTGGCTGCTTTGCAGCCTTTCAAAAAGCGCCAAGAAAGCGTCACAAAAGCGCGAAGAAAGCGACGAACACCGAACCCGAACCCGGACTTTTACGAAAATGTCCGGGTTCGGGTCCGTGTCACGGACACCCCAAAATTCGGTACGAACCCGAACTATACAGTTCGAGTTCGCTCATCCCTATTGCAGAGCGCTTCAGTTTGCCTCCTGTTGCCTCCTCCTTTGTTTCTTCATCCTCTACCGGCTCCTCATCCGGTCAGCGTAACACCTTCATCACCAACTTCCGCACAGCCAGGGGTAAACGACTGCAGGCAGTTTTAAAATGTATTTGTTTGGGGGACAAACCCCACACCGTGCAGGAGCTGTGGACAGGCCTTGAACAACAGACCGAGGAGTGGCTGGTGCCAGTGAGCCTCAAGCCCGGCCTGGTGGTGTGCGATAATAGGTGAAATCTCGTAGCAGCTCTGGGACTAGCCGGTTTGACGCACATACCTTGCCTGGAGCATGTGCCGAATTTGGTGGTGCAGAGATTCCTTAAAACTTACCCCAATATGTCAGAGCTGCTGCATAAAGTGCGGGCCGTCTGTGCGCGCTTTTGACGTTTTCACCCTGCTGCTACTCGACTGTCAGCGCTGCAGCGTAACTGCGGCCTTCCTGCTCACCTCCTCATATGCGACGTGCCCACAAGGAAGAACTCCACCTTGCACATGCTGGCCAGACTGTGCGAGCAGCAGCAGTCCATAGTGGAGTTTCAGCTGCAGCACGCATGGGTGAGTGGCTAGGTGGAAAAGCACCACTTCACCACTAATGACTGGGCCTCCATGCGAGACCTGTGTTTCGAGTACTCCACCAACATGGCCAGTGCCGATAACGCCGTTCTCAGCGTAAAAATACCACTACTATGCCTCCTTGAAAAAACGCTGCTGGTGATGATGGAAGAGGATGTGGCACAGGAGGAGGAGGAGGAGGAGGAGGAAGAGGGATCATTTCTTAGGGTTTCCAGCCAGCCATTCACAAGTGGCTTCGAGGGTTGGTTCCTGCACCCACAAACGCCAGGTCAACAATTGTCCAGCCAGGGCACAGTTCTGGAGGATGATGAGGTGGAGGATGAGGAGGAGGAACCATGTTCACAGAAAGGTGGCACCCAGACCAACTCATGACCATCACTGGTGCGTGGCTGGGGGGATACAGAGGACACAGACAATACACCTCCCACAGAGGACAGCTTTTCGTAGCCTCTGGGCAGCCTGGCACACATGAGCGTTTACATGCTGCAGTGTCTCCGCAACGACCGCCGTGTTGCCCACATTCTAACTTGTTCTGATTACTGGGTGGCCACGCTGCTGGATCCCCGTTACAAGGACAACGTACCATCCTTAATTCCCTCACTGGAGCGTGATCGTAAGATGCACGAGTACAAGCGAACGCTGGTAGATGCGCTGCTGGTGGCATTCCCACCTAACAGCGGGGGCCCAGTGGAAGCACAAGGCCAAGGCAGAGGAGGAGGAAGAGGTCGCTAAGGCTACTTTCACACTAGAGATCGATTGAATCCGTTCTGAACGGATCCGATCATATTAATGCAGACGGAGGCTCCGTTCAGTACGGATCCGTCTGCATTAATAACTTAGAAAAAATTCTAAGTGTGAAAGTAGCCTGAGCGGATCCGTTCAGACTTTCAATGTAAAGTCAATGGGGGACGGATCCGCTTGAAGATTGAGCCATATGGTGACATCTTCAAGCGGATCCGTTCCCATTGACTTACATTGTAAGTCTGAACGGATCCGCTCACCTCCGCACGGCAAGGCGGACAGCTGAACGGTCCGCCTGTCCATGCGGAGGCGAGCGGAGCGGAGGCTGAACGCTGCCAGACTGATGCAGTCTGAGCGGATCCGCTCCATTCAGACTGCGTCAGGGCTGGACGGAGGCGTTCGGGTCCGCTCGTGAGCTCCTTCAAACGGAGCTCACGAACGGACCTATGAACGCTAGTGTGAAAGTAGCCTAACGCAGCTGGGGAACCGCCAGCACCTCAGAAGGCAGAGTAAGCATGGCCAAAATGTGGAAAAGCTTTGTCAGCACGCCACAACAACCAGCACCACCAGCTGATATGTAACGTCTTAGCAGGAGGCAGCATTTCACCAACATGGTGGAGCAGTATGTGTGCACATGCCTACACGTACTAAATGACGGGTCTGCCCCCTTCAACTTCTGGGTCTCCAAATTGGGCACATGGCCTGAGCTTGCCCTTTACGCCTTTAAGGTGCAGGCCTGCCCTGCAGCCAGTGTATTATCTGAACATGTGTTTAGCACGGCAGGGGGCATAATCACAGACAAGCGCAGACGCCTATTCACTGCCAATGTGGACAAGCTCACCTTCATTGAAATGAACCAGGCATGGATCCCACAGGACTTGTCCGTACCTTGTGCAGAATAGACATTTATACCGGCCTTAACCAGCCAATGTTATACTGCAGCGCAATTGCTCATTCTTGTATTTTGGATATTTCATACTCTTTTGGAGTGTACCCTAAAAAAAAAATATGTCAAAAGTTAAAACCAAAAACCAGTGTTGGCTAACTTGTCCTCCTTCACCGCCGCTTCACCTACACCGCTACGTCCACCGCTTCCTCAAACTCCTACTCCATATGGAACTCCACCTCATAAATTAAACTTTTTTTTTATTTGTACGTATTTTATTTTGTCATTTCTAGAGTTGAGCGAACACCTGGATGTTCGGGTTCGAGAAGTTCGGCCGAACATCCCGGAAATGTTCGGGTTCGGGATCCGAACCCGATCCGAACTTCGTCCCGAACCCGAACCCCATTGAAGTCAATGGGGACCCGAACTTTTCGGCACTAAAAAGGCTGTAAAACAGCCCAGGAAAGAGCTAGAGGGCTGCAAAAGGCAGCAACATGTAGGTAAATCCCCTGCAAACAAATGTGGATAGGGAAATGAATTAAAATAAAAATTAAATAAATAAAAATTAACCAAAATCAATTGGAGAGAGGTTCCATAGCAGAGAATCTGGCTTCCCGTCACCCACCACTGGAACAGTCCATTCTCAGATATTTAGGCCCCGGCACCCAGGCAGAGGAGAGAGGTCCCGTAACAGAGAATCTGTCTTCATGTCAGCAGAGAATTAGTCTGCATGTCATAGCAGAGAATGAGGCTTCACGTCAGCCACCACTGCAACAGTCCATTGGCATATATTTAGGCCTAGCACACAGGCAGAGCAGAGAGGTCCCGTAACAGAGAATCTGGCTTCATGTCAGCAGAGAATCAGTCTGCATGTCATAGCAGAGAATGAGGCTTCACGTCACCCACCACTGCAACAGTCCATTGGCATATATTTAGGCCTAGCACACAGGCAGAGCAGAGAGGTCCCGTAACAGACAATCTGGCTTCATGTCAGCAGAGAATCAGTCTGCATGTCATAGCAGAGAATGAGGCTTCACGTCAGCCACCACTGCAACAGTCCATTGGCATATATTTAGGCCTAGCACACAGGCAGAGCAGAGAGGTCCCGTAACAGACAATCTGGCTTCATGTCAGCAGAGAATCAGTCTGCATGTCATAGCAGAGAATCAGGCTTCACGTCAGCCACCACTGCAACAGTCCATTGTCATAAATTTAGGCCCAGCACCCAGGCAGAGGAGAGAGGTCCCGTAACAGACAATCTGGCTTCATGTCAGCAGAGAATTAGTCTGCATGTCATAGCAGAGAATCAGGCTTCATGTCAGCCACCACTGCAACAGTCCATTGGCATATATTTAGGCCCAGCACCCAGGCAGAGGAGGGAGGTCCCGTAACAGAGAATCTGTCTTCATGTCAGCAGAGAATCAGTCTGCATGTCATAGCAGAGAATGAGGCTTCACGTCACCCACCACTGCAACAGTCCATTGGCATATATTTAGGCCTAGCACACAGGCAGAGCAGAGAGGTCCCGTAACAGACAATCTGGCTTCATGTCAGCAGAGAATCAGTCTGCATGTCATAGCAGAGAATCAGGCTTCACGTCAGCCACCACTGCAACAGTCCATTGGCATATATTTAGGCCTAGCACACAGGCAGAGCAGAGAGGTCCCGTAACAGACAATCTGGCTTCATGTCAGCAGAGAATCAGTCTGCATGTCATAGCAGAGAATGAGGCTTCACGTCAGCCACCACTGCAACAGTCCATTGGCATATATTTAGGCCCAGCACCCAGGCAGAGGAGGGAGGTCCCGTAACAGAGAATCTGTCTTCATGTCAGCAGAGAATCAGTCTGCATGTCATAGCAGAGAATGAGGCTTCACGTCACCCACCACTGCAACAGTCCATTGGCATATATTTAGGCCTAGCACACAGGCAGAGCAGAGAGGTCCCGTAACAGACAATCTGGCTTCATGTCAGCAGAGAATCAGTCTGCATGTCATAGCAGAGAATCAGGCTTCACGTCAGCCACCACTGCAACAGTCCATTGTCATAAATTTAGGCCCAGCACCCAGGCAGAGGAGAGAGGTCCCGTAACAGACAATCTGGCTTCATGTCAGCAGAGAATTAGTCTGCATGTCATAGCAGAGAATCAGGCTTCATGTCAGCCACCACTGCAACAGTCCATTGGCATATATTTAGGCCCAGCACCCAGGCAGAGGAGGGAGGTCCCGTAACAGAGAATCTGTCTTCATGTCAGCAGAGAATCAGTCTGCATGTCATAGCAGAGAATGAGGCTTCACGTCAGCCACCACTGCAACAGTCCATTGGCATATATTTAGGCCTAGCACACAGGCAGAGGAGAGGTTCATTCAACTTTGGGTAGCCTCGCAATATAATGGTAAAATGAAAATAAAAATAGGATTGAATGAGGAAGTGCCCTGGAGTCCAATAATATATGGTTATGGGGAGGTAGTTAATGTCTAATCTGGACAAGGGACGGACAGGTCCTGTGGGATCCATGCCTGGTTCATTTTTATGAACGTCAGCTTGTCCACATTGGCTGTAGACAGGCGGCTGCGTTTGTCTGTAATGACGCCCCCTGCCGTGCTGAATACACGTTCAGACAAAACGCTGGCTGCCGGGCAGGCCAGCACCTCCAAGGCATAAAAGGCTAGCTCTGGCCACGTGGACAATTTAGAGACCCAGAAGTTGAATGGGGCCGAACCATCAGTCAGTACGTGGAGGGGTGTGCACACGTACTGTTCCACCATGTTAGTGAAATGTTGCCTCCTGCTAACACGTTGCGTATCAGGTGGTGGTGCAGTTAGCTGTGGCGTGTTGACAAAAGTTTTCCACATCTCTGCCATGCTAACCCTGCCCTCAGAGGAGCTGGCCGTGACACAGCTGCCTTGGCGACCTCTTGCTCCTCCTCTGCCTTGGCCTTGGGCTTCCACTTGTTCCCCTGTGACATTTGGGAATGCTCTCAGTAGCGCGTCTACCAACGTGCGCTTGTACTCGCGCATCTTCCTATCACGCTCCAGTGCAGGAAGTAAGGTGGGCACATTGTCTTTGTAGCGTGGATCCAGCAGGGTGGCAACCCAGTAGTCCGCACAGGTTAAAATGTGGGCAACTCTGCTGTCGTTGCGCAGGCACTGCAGCATGTAGTCGCTCATGTGTGCCAGGCTGCCCAGGGGTAAGGACAAGCTGTCCTCTGTGGGAGGCGTATCGTCATCGTCCTGCCTTTCCCCCCAGCCACGCACCAGTGATGGACCCGAGCTGCGTTGGGTGCCACCCCGCTGTGACCATGCTTCATCCTCATCCTCCTCCACCTCCTCCTCATCCTCGTCCTCCTCGTCCTCCAGTAGTGGGCCCTGGCTGGCCACATTTGTACCTGGCCTCTGCTGTTGCCAAAAACCTCCCTCTGAGTCACTTCGAAGAGACTGGCCTGAAAGTGCTAAAAATGACCCCTCTTCCTCCTCCTCCTCCTCCTCCTCCTGGGCCACCTCCTCTTCCATCATCGCCCTAAGTGTTTTCTCAAGGAGACATAGAAGTGGTATTGTAACGCTGATAACGGTGTCATCGCCACTGGCCATGTTGGTGGAGTACTCGAAACAGCGCAACAGGGCACACAGGTCTCGCATGGAGGCCCAGTCATTGGTGGTGAAGTGGTGCTGTTCTGTAGTGCGACTGACCCGTGCGTGCTGCAGCTGAAACTCCACTATGGCCTGCTGCTGCTCGCACAGTCTGTCCAGCATGTGCAAGGTGGAGTTCCACCTGGTGGGCACGTCGCATATGAGGCGGTGAGCGGGAAGGCCGAAGTTACGCTGTAGCGCAGACAGGCGAGCAGCAGCAGGATGTGAACGCCGGAAGCGCGAACAGACGGCCCGCACTTTATGCAGCAGCTCTGACATGTCGGGGTAGTTGTGAATGAACTTCTGCACCACCAAATTCAGCACATGCGCCAAGCAAGGGATGTGCGTCAAATTGGCTAGTCCCAGAGCTGCAACGAGATTTCGCCCATTATCACACACCACCAGGCCGGGCTTGAGGCTCACCGGCAGCAACCACTCGTCGGTCTGTTGTTCTATACGCCGCCACAACTCCTGTGCGGTGTGGGGCCTGTCCCCCAAACATATGAGTTTCAGAATGGCCTGCTGACGTTTACCCCGGGCTGTGCTGAAGTTGGTGGTGAAGGTGTGTGGCTGACTGGATGAGCAGGTGGAAGAAGAGGAGGAGGAAGCCGAGAAGGAGGAGGTGGCAACAGGAGGCAAAGAATGTTGCCCTGCGATCCTTGGCGGCGGAAGGACGTGCGCCAAACAGCTCTCCGCCTGGGGCCCAGCTGCCACTACATTTACCCAGTGTGCAGTTAGGGAGATATAGCGTCCCTGGCCGTGCTTACTGGTCCACGTATCTGTGGTTAGGTGGACCTTGCCACAGATGGCGTTGCGCAGTGCACACTTGATTTTATCGGATACTTGGTTGTGCAGGGAAGGCACGGCTCTCTTGGAGAAGTAGTGCCGGCTGGGAACAACATACTGTGGGACAGCAAGCGACATGAGCTGTTTGAAGCTGTCTGTGTCCACCAGCCTAAATGACAGCATTTCATAGGCCAGTAGTTTAGAAATGCTGGCATTCAGGGCCAGGGATCGAGGGTGGCTAGGTGGGAATTTACGCTTTCTATCAAATGTTTGTGAGATGGAGAGCTGAACGCTGGCGTGTGACATGGTTGAGACGCTTGGTGACGGAGGTGGTGGTGGTGGTGTTGGTGGTACATCCCCTGTTTGCTGGGCGGCAGGTGCCAACGTTCCTCCAGAGGCGGAGGAAGAGGCCGAGGCGGCAGCAGCAGAATAGGCCGAGGCGGCAGCAGCAGAAGAGGTAGCAGGGGGAGCCTGAGTGACTTCCTTGGTTTTAAGGTGTTTACTCCACTGCAGTTCATGCTTTGCATGCAGGTGCCTGGTCATGCAGGTTGTGCTCAGGTTCAGAACGTTAATGCCTCGCTTCAGGCTCTGATGGCACAGCGTGCAAACCACTCGGGTCTTGTCGTCAGCACATTGTTTGAAGAAGTGCCATGCCAGGGAACTCCTTGAAGCTGCCTTTGGGGTGCTCGGTCCCAGATGGCGGCGGTCAGTAGCAGGCGGAGTCTCTTGGCGGCGGGTGTTCTGCTTTTGCCCACTGCTCCCTCTTTTGCTACGCTGTTGGCTCGGTCTCACCACTGCCTCTTCCTCCGAACTGTGAAAGTCAGTGGCACGACCTTCATTCCATGTGGGGTCTAGGACCTCATCGTCCCCTGCATCGTCTTCCACCCAGTCTTGATCCCTGACCTCCTGTTCAGTCTGCACACTGCAGAAAGACGCAGCAGTTGGCACCTGTGTTTCGTCATCATCAGAGACATGCTGAGGTGGTATTCCCATGTCCTCATCATCAGGAAACATAAGTGGTTGTGCGTCAGTGCATTCTATGTCTTTCACCGCTGGGGAAGGGCTAGGTGGATGCCCTTGGGAAACCCTGCCAGCGGAGTCTTCAAACAGCATAAGAGACTGCTGCATAACTTGAGGCTGAGACAGTTTCCCTGGTATGCATGGGGGTGATGTGACAGACTGATGGGGTTGGTTTTCAGGCGCCATCTGTGCGCTTTCTGCAGAAGACTGGGTGGGAGATAATGTGAACGTGCTGGATCCACTGTCGGCCACCCAATTGACTAATGCCTGTACCTGCTCAGGCCTTACCATCCTTAGAACGGCATTGGGCCCCACCATATATCGCTGTAAATTCTGGCGGCTACTGGGACCTGAGGTAGTTGGTACACTAGGACGTGTGGATGTGGCAGAACGGCCACGTCCTCTCCCAGCACCAGAGGGTCCACTAACACCACCACGACCATGTCCACGTCCGCGTCCCTTACTAGATGTTTTTCTCATTGTTATGGTTCACCACAACAACAAATATATTATTTGGCCCAATGTATTGTATTCAAATTCAGCGGGATATAAATTTGAGGCCTAGTATTTAGGCGCTGGGTGACCGGTATGGATTTAGTGACAGAATTAGACTTGGAAATGCACAGAAGCGTGTGTGTGAAGTTATTCTGAATGACCCTATGTGCACCTTCAATATGATCTACCCTTTTAGGGATAGATTTCAAATAGCTCTGATATAGCAGAAACCGACTAAATTATGAAATTGCTAAATTGGGAATTGTATTTCAACCCAGAACAAAAAATGTGCTTTGACGGACACTAAATAACTTTCCCAGCCACAACAGGACAGCGGTAACGAGAGATTTAGCGGGATATAAATTTGAGGCCTAGTATTTAGGCGCTGGGTGACAGGTATGGGTTTAGTGCCAGAATTAGACTTGGAAATACACAGTAGCGGGTGTGTGTGAAGTTATTCTGAATGACCCAATGTGCACCTTGAATATTATATACCCTTTTAGGGATAGATTTCAAATAGCTCTGATATAGCAGAAACCACTAAATTATGAAATTGCTAAATTGGGAATTGTATTTCAACCCAGAACAAGAAATGTGCTTGAACGGACACTAAATAACTCGCCCAGCTACAGCACTAGGGACAGATTTAGCGGGATATAAATTTGAGGCCTAGTATTTAGGCGCTGGGTGACAGGTATGGGTTTAGTGACAGAATTAGACTTGGAAATACACAGTAGCGGGTGTGTGTGAAGTTATTCTGAATGACCCAATGTGCACCTTGAATATTATATACCCTTTTAGGGATAGATTTCAAATAGCTCTGATATAGCAGAAACCACTAAATTATGAAATTGCTAAATTGGGAATTGTATTTCAACCCAGAACAAGAAATGTGCTTGAACGGACACTAAATAACTCGCCCAGCTACAGCACTAAGGACAGATTTAGCGGGATATAAATTTGAGGCCTAGTATTTAGGCGCTGGGTGACAGGTATGGGTTTAGTGCCAGAATTAGACTTGGAAATACACAGTAGCGGGTGTGTGTGAAGTTATTCTGAATGACCCAATGTGCACCTTGAATATTATATACCCTTTTAGGGATAGATTTCAAATAGCTCTGATATAGCAGAAACCACTAAATTATGAAATTGCTAAATTGGGAATTGTATTTCAACCCAGAACAAGAAATGTGCTTGAACGGACACTAAATAACTCGCCCAGCTACAGCACTAGGGACAGATTTAGCTGGATATAAATTTGAGGCCTAGTATTTAGGCGCTGGGTGACAGGTATGGGTTTAGTGCCAGAATTAGACTTGGAAATACACAGTAGCGGGTGTGTGTGAAGTTATTCTGAATGACCCAATGTGCACCTTGAATATTATATACCCTTTTAGGGATAGATTTCAAATAGCTCTGATATAGCAGAAACCACTAAATTATGAAATTGCTAAATTGGGAATTGTATTTCAACCCAGAACAAGAAATGTGCTTGAACGGACACTAAATAACTCGCCCAGCTACAGCACTAAGGACAGATTTAGCGGGATATAAATTTGAGGCCTAGTATTTAGGCGCTGGGTGACAGGTATGGGTTTAGTGCCAGAATTAGACTTGGAAATACACAGTAGCGGGTGTGTGTGAAGTTATTCTGAATGACCCAATGTGCACCTTGAATATTATATACCCTTTTAGGGATAGATTTCAAATAGCTCTGATATAGCAGAAACCACTAAATTATGAAATTGCTAAATTGGGAATTGTATTTCAACCCAGAACAAGAAATGTGCTTGAACGGACACTAAATAACTCGCCCAGCTACAGCACTAGGGACAGATTTAGCTGGATATAAATTTGAGGCCTAGTATTTAGGCGCTGGGTGACAGGTATGGGTTTAGTGCCAGAATTAGACTTGGAAATACACAGTAGCGGGTGTGTGTGAAGTTATTCTGAATGACCCAATGTGCACCTTGAATATTATATACCCTTTTAGGGATAGATTTCAAATAGCTCTGATATAGCAGAAACCACTAAATTATGAAATTGCTAAATTGGGAATTGTATTTCAACCCAGAACAAGAAATGTGCTTGAACGGACACTAAATAACTCGCCCAGCTACAGCACTAAGGACAGATTTAGCGGGATATAAATTTGAGGCCTAGTATTTAGGCGCTGGGTGACCGGTATGGATTTAGTGACAGAATTAGACTGGGATATGGCCAAAAAATAAACAGACTATTGCTGGTTAAATGCACTTGGTGTGACAGCTTCACCCTGATGTAGGCTTTAGCCAAAAAACAACCACACCATTGAGGGTTAAATGCACTTGGTGACAGGCGCAGCTTGCCCCTGATTTAGTATATGGCCAAAAAATGAACAGACTATTGCTGGTTAAATGCACTTGGTGTGACAGCTTCACCCTGATGTAGGCTTTAGCCAAAAAACAACCACACCATTGAGGGTTAAATGCACTTGGTGACAGGCGCAGCTTGCCCCTGATTTTGTATATGGCCAAAAAATGAACAGACTATTGCTGGTTAAATGCACTTGGTGTGACAGCTTCACCCTGATGTAGGCTTTAGCCAAAAAACAACCACACCATTGAGGGTTAAATGCACTTGGTCGCAGCTTGTGCTGGCGCACCACAAGACACAAAATGGCCGCCGATCACCCCAGAAAAATGTGACTGACAAACGGTCTGGGCAGCCTAAAAACAGTGAGCAATTGAGGATCAGCAGCTCAATGATCCACAGCTGCAGATCGATCAGTTAATCAAGTCCTTTGGAGGAGTTAATCTGCCTAATCTCGCCCTACTGTCGCAGCCGCAACCTCTCCCTACGCTAATCAGAGCAGAGTGACGGGCGGCGCTATGTGACTCCAGCTTAAATAGAGGCTGGGTCACATGGTGCTCTGGCCAATCACAGCCATGCCAATAGTAGGCATGGCTGTGATGGCCTCTTGGGGCAAGTAGTATGACGCTTGTTGATTGGCTGCTTTGCAGCCTTTCAAAAAGCGCCAAGAAAGCGTCACAAAAGCGCGAAGAAAGCGACGAACACCGAACCCGAACCCGGACTTTTACGAAAATGTCCGGGTTCGGGTCCGTGTCACGGACACCCCAAAATTCGGTACGAACCCGAACTATACAGTTCGAGTTCGCTCATCCCTAGTCATTTCACTACTTTGTCATTTATATTTTCGGGAGAAATTCACCTATTTTTGGGTGTGATGTACCACTGTTATACTTACTAGACAGGTAAAAATAAAAATAAATTGTCAGTTACATTTTCGGGTGAAATTCACCTATTTTTGGGTGTGATGTACCACTGCTATACCTACTAGACAGGTAAAAAATAAAATAAAAAATTTGTCAGTTACATTTTTGGGTGAAATTAAAAGATTTTTGGGTGTGATGTACCACTGCTATATCTACTAGACAGGTTAAAAAAATAAATAAAAATGGTCTGTTATATTTTCTGGTGAAATTCATAAATTTTTGGGTGTGATGTACCACTGTTATACCTTCTAGACAGGTAAAAAATAAAATAATGGTCTGTATATTTTCGGGTGACATTCACCAATTTTTGGGTGTGATGTACCACTGTTATACCTACTAGACAGGTAAAAATTAAAATAAATTGTCAGTTACATTTTCGGGTAAAATTCACCAATTTTTGGGTGTGATGTACCACTGCTATACCTACTAGACAGGTAAAAAATTTTATTGTCAGTTACATTTTCTGGTGAAATTCACCAATTTTTGGGTGTGATGTATCACTGCTATACCTACTGGACAGGTAAAAAATAAATAAAAATGGTCTGTTATATTTTCTGGTGAAATTCATCAATTTTTGGGTGTGATATTCCACTGTTATACCTACTAGACAGGTAAAAAAATAAAATAATGGTCTGTTATATTTTCGGGTGACATTCACCAATTTTTGGGTGTGATGTACCACTGTTATACCTACTAGACAGGTAAAAATTTAAATAAATTGTCAGTTACATTTTCGGGTGAAATTCACCTATTTTTGTGTGTGATGTACCACTGTTATACCTACTAGACAGGTAAAAAAATAAAACAAATTTGTCAGTTACTTTTTCGCATGAAATTCACCAATTTTTCGGTGTGATGTACCACTGCTATAACTAGTTGACAGCTTAATAAATTTCAATAATTATTCTTTTACATTTTTGGGTGATAATAAACAATTTTTTTCTGTCATAGTCCCCTGCTCTACCAAGTAGACAGGTTAATGCATTTCTGTAAGTTTTCTGTTACATTCTTGGGTTGACATTTTGCAATTTTGGATGTGAATAAACCCCTGCTCTGCATAGGTGACAGGGAATAAAATGTCAGAAATTCTTCTTTAATTGATGCGCGCCGCATCCTTCATTCAATGCTTAAACTTTAAAATGAAAAAAGTGTAATAGGAATAGCTCACTCCTATGCAAAAATAGGAACCAGGTGCTCTAGGCCAAAAAAGCTGTATCACCCATACAGACGAGTATTGAAAATAAATAAATATATTGGACTGGCACTCTGTATGTGTGGTAATATGGAATAAAAAAGGGGCAAAGGTGCAATATAAAGTGATCACAAATTTAATTCAAAAACCTCAAAATGCAATAAAATACACACAATTGGATGAAATATATAAAAAAGGCACTAAAAATTTATAGCAGCACTGAAATATATTAGTTCATTTGGTATTTCATGATGTAAAGTTCATTCCATATAGGGAACCAAAAATACATAAAATATTGTCCTCTCTCATACAAATAGCTATATGGAAGGTGCAGAAGCGCTTGGTTTAATAGTAGTGCGTCCAGTGTATAATTTGAACACAGATAAAATGTCTCTTAAATAGCAGTTTGTTCCGATCGGAGACCTGTGTATATTTGAACACAGATAAAATGTCTCTTAAATAGCAGTTTGTTCCGATCGGAGAAGTGCTGTGTGCTCCAAGTTAAGAAAACGGGTCTTACCTTAACCCAGCTGGTAGTTTAAAGTCAGAGTAACTCACGCTTACTTGGATTACTTGGCTTCTATGGTGCGCGTGGTCCCACGTTTGGTAAGAATAGACGCCGGAATATTGCAGTCTGTGGCGTACTTCTGATTCGATTGCCTGTGTCTCAGAGTGCGCTGCGTCTCACGTGGTCTATGACGTACCTCTGGTCCGAGACTGTAACAAGGTATCGTGAGACCTGGTGTGTTTCTGGTCTGTGATTGGTGACGGAGGAAACCCCGAGAACTATGCTCGGCAGATCTTAAATGAAGAAAGTTTTCACTGGAGCGCTCCAGATTTAAGACAGATTATTCACAGACTTTTATGTCATCTGTATCATCTGAAAAGGCTTTGGTCACAATAGGAGTATATCAGCTGGTTACGCCAGACGCGTTTCGGGGACCTCTTCCCCTTCCTCAGTGGCAGCTGATCTCCCAAAGTTTAGACTGACTTTATATAGACCACACAGAGAGACCCAAAAAGCGGTTTGTATTTCAAATTCCAGTTTTTTGTTCATTGTTCTATTTTCCATGGGTGCTCCTCTGTGCGGTGTTAATGCGTTATTTTATACATTCTTGTATTTTAGTTTTTTGTTATTTTGTTAGATCAAATATTTGATTAAACTTGCTAGTAAGAGATAATAAATACTACAAATGTTTTAAAAGAATAGCGGCAATAAACAAATTAACGGCATAAGATATATATATGGACGAACAGATAGATTTATCAGATGTTGCATTCAGTACATAAATAAAAACATTAAATCAATCAAATATATATATAAAATATACATGTAAGTATAAATAATTAAAACATAATGCCGATACATATTAATCGATGTTTCAAAATTCGGTTTCAAAATTCGGCTGTTCTGAGGAATGAGATGATTGAACGGGATACGTTTCCAGCTCGGAGGGAGAGACTCAGTGCTGATAAACAGCCTGACATGAGGCTCTCCGTCCGAGAATGGACACGTAGCCCATATCTATAAGAAGCTGAAAATTTCTAAGTCGGCATTCAAACCCATCGGGATTAAACTTCCAAAATCAAATATCAGACGTGACTCAGCCCTAGACATCCTATCTATGAGTTTGCCTCCCCGCCAGTGTGTATCGATCTTTTGTAATGCCATAAAGAACATGCCTGTTGGGTCTTTATTATGGACCTCTTTAAAATGTTTTGATAATGAATGTTTTAAGTATCCATTTTTGATATTGCGCAAATGTTCGCTTATTCTTGTTTTTAGGCATCGTTTTGTCCTACCAATGTATTGTTTTCCACACGGACATTGAATAAGATAGATTACACTGGAGGAGTTGCAAGTTAGGAAGCTTTTAACAGTCATGGAGAAGGTATTTTGAGATTAATTTATCTCGGCAGTTTTTCTTGGAAATTTTGTTGTTTTACATCCTTGGCATTTTCTGCATCTCTAAAATCCTTTAAAATTCATCCAATTCCCAGTTGAAGAGGATTTTTTAGGATTATATTTTATTGAAGGTGCAATTTTTAAACCTAAATTTTGTGCTCGTGTATATGTGATTTTAGGTTTTAATGGTAAAAGTGAGCCAATTATTTTGTCTTGTGTTAACCACTTCAGCCCCGCTAGGTGAAACCCCCTTCATGACCAGGCCACTTTTTACACTTCGGCACTACACTAATTTCACCGTTTATCGCTCGGTCATGCAACTTACCACCCAAATGAATTTTACCTCCTTTTCTTCTCACTAATGGAGCTTTCATTTGGTGGTATTTTATTGCTGCTGACATTTTTACTTTTTTTGTTATTAATCAAAATGTAACGATTTTTTTGCAAAAAAATGACATTTTTCACTTTCAGCTGTGAAATTTTGCAAAAAAAACGACATCCATATATAAATTTTTCGCTAAATTTATAGTTCTACATGTCTTTGATAAAAAAAAAATGTTTGGGCAAAAAAAAAATGGTTTGGGTAAAAGTTATAGCATTTACAAACTATGGTACAAAAATGTGAATTTCCGCTTTTTGAAACGGCTCTGATTTTCTGAGCACCTGTCATGTTTCCTGAGGTTCTACAATGCCCAAACAGTAGAAAAACCCCACAAATGACCCCATTTCGGAAAGTAGACACCCTAAGGTATTCGCTGATGGGCATAGTGAGTTCATAGAACTTTTTATTTTTTGTCACAAGTTAGCGGAAAATGATGATGATTTTTTATTTTATTTTTTTTCTTACAAAGTCTCATATTCCACTAACTTGCGACAAAAAATAAAAAATTCTAGGAACTCACCATGCCCCTCACAGAATACCTTGGGGTGTCTTCTTTCCAAAATGGGGTCACTTGTGGGGTAGTTATACTGCCCTGGCAATTTAGGGGCCCAAATGTGTGAGAAGAACTTTGCAATCAAAATGTGTAAGAAATGACCGGTGAAATCCGAAAGGTGCACTTTGGAATATGCGCCCCTTTGCCCACCTTGGCAGCAAAAAAGTGTCACACATGTGGTATCGCCGTACTCAGGAGAAGTTGGGGAATGTGTTTTGGGGTGTCATTTTACATATACCCATGCTGGGTGAGAGAAATATCTTGGCAAAAGACAACTTTTCCCATTTTTTTATACAAAGTTGGCATTTGACCAAGATATTTTTCTCACCCAGCATGGGTATATGTAAAATGACACCCCAAAACACATTGCCCAACTTCTCCTGAGTACGGCGATACCAGATGTGTCACACTTTTTTGCTGCCAAGGTGGGCAAAGGGGCACATATTCCAAAGTGCACCTTTCGGATTTTGCAGGGCATTTTTTACACATTTTGATTGCAAAGTTCTTCTCACACATTTGGGCCCCTAAATTGCCAGGGCAGTATAACTACGCCACAAGTGACCCCATTTTGGAAAGAAGACACCCTAAGGTATTCCGTGAGGGGCACTGCGAGTTCCTAGAATTTTTTATTTTTTGTCACAAGTTAGCGGAAAATGATGATTTTTTTTTTTTTCTCTTTTTTCCTTACAAAGTCTCATATTCCACTAACTTGCGACAAAAAATAAAAAATTCTAGGAACTCGCCATGCCCCTCACGGAATACCTTGGGGTGTCTTCTTTCCAAAATGGGGTCACTTGTGGCGTAGTTATACTGCCCTGGCAATTTAGGGGCCCAAATGTGTGAGAAGTACTTTGCAATCAAAATCTGTAAAAAATGACCGGTGAAATCCGAAAGGTGCACTTTGGAATATGTGCCCCTTTGCCCACCTTGGCATCAAAAAAGTGTCACACATCTGGTATCGCCGTACTCAGGAGAAGTTGGGGAATGTGTTTTGGGCTGTCATTTTACATATACCCATGCTGGGTGAGAGAAATATCTTGGCAAAAGACAACTTTTCCAATTTTTTTATACAAAGTTGGCATTTGACCAAGATATTTTTCTCACCCAGCATGGGTATATGTAAAATGACACCCCAAAACACATTGCCCAACTTCTCCTGAGTACGGCGATACCAGAGGTGTCACACTTTTTTGCTGCCAAGGTGGGCAAAGGGGCACATATTCCAAAGTGCACCTTTCGGATTTTGCAGGGCATTTTTTACACATTTTGATTGCAAAGTTCTTCTCACACATTTGGGCCCCTAAATTGCCAGGGCAGTATAACTACCCCACAAGTGACCCCATTTTGGAAAGAAGACACCCCAAGGTATTCCGTGAGGGGCATGGCGAGTTCCTAGAATTTTTTATTTTTTGTCGCAAGTTAGTGGAATATGAGACTTTGTAAGGAAAAAAGAAAAAAAAAGAAAAATCAGCATTTTCCGCTAAATTGTGACAAAAAATAAAAAATTCTAGGAACTCGCCGTGCCCCCCACGGAATACCTTGGGGTGTCTTCTTTCCAAAATGGGGTCACTTGTGGCATAGTTATACTGCCCTGGCAATTTAGGGGCCCAAATGTGTAAGAAGTACCTTGAAATCAAAATGTGTAAAAAATGGCCTGCGAAATCTGAAAGGTGCCCCTTTGCCCACCTTGGCTGCAAAAAAGTGTGACACATCTGGTATCGCCGTACTCAGGAGAAGTTGGGGAATGTGTTTTGGGGGGTCATTTTACATATAACCAAGCTGGGTGAGAGAAATATCTTGGCAAAAGACAACTTTTCCCATTTTTTTATACAAAGTTGGCATTTGACCAAGATATTTTTCTCACCCAGCATGGGTATATGTAAAATGACACCCCAAAACACATTCCCCAACTTCTCCTGAGTACGGCGATACCAGATGTGTCACACTTTTTTGCAGCCTAGATGCGCAAAGGGGCCCAAATTCCTTTTAGGAGGGCATTTTTAGACATTTGGATCCCAGACTTCTTCTCATGCTTTAGGGCCCCTAAAAATCCAGGGCAGTATAAATACCCCACATGTGACCCCACTTTGGAAAGAAGACACCCCGAGGTATTCAATGAGGGGCATGGCGAGTTCCTAGAATTTTTTATTTTTTTGCATAAGTTAGCGGATATTGATTTTTTTTTGTTTTTTTTCTCACAAAGTCTCACTTTCCGCTAACTTAGGACAAAAATTTCAATCTTTCATGGACTCAATATGCCCCTCACGGAATACCTTGGGGTGTCTTCTTTCCGAAATGGGGTCACATGTGGGGTATTTATACTGCCCTGGCTTTTTAGGGGCCCTAAAGCGTGAGAAGAAGTCTGGAATATAAATGTCTAAAAATGTTTACGCATTTGGATTCCGTGAGGGGTATGGTGCGTCCATGTGAGATTTTATTTTTTGACACAAGTTAGTGGAATATGAGACTTAGTAAGAAAAAACGAAAACAAAAACAGACAAAAAATTTCCACTAACTTGTGCCAAAAAAAATGGCTGAATGGAGCCTTACCAGGGGGGGAGTGATCAATGACAGGGGGGTGATCAATGACAGGGGGGTGATCACCCATATAGACTCCCTGATCACCCCCCTGTCATTGATCACCCCCCCTGTAAGGCTCCATTCAGACATCCGCATGATTTTTTACGGATCCATGGATACATGTATCGGATCCACAGAACGCATGCGGACGTCTGAATGGAGCCTTACAGGGGGGTTATCAATGACAGGGGGTGATCAGGGTAATCAGGGTGATCACCCCCCTGTCACTGATCACCCCCCCTGTAAGGCTCCATTCAGACATCCGCATGATTTTTTACGGATCCATGGATACATGTATCGGATCCACAGAACGCATGCGGACGTCTGAATGGAGCCTTACAGGGGGGTTATCAATGACAGGGGGTGATCAGGGTAATCAGGGTGATCACCCCCCTGTCACTGATCACCCCCCCTGTAAGGCTCCATTCAGACATCCGCATGATTTTTTACGGATCCATGGATACATGGATCGGATCCACAGAACGCATGCGGACGTCTGAATGGAGCCTTACAGGGGGGTTATCAATGACAGGGGGTGATCAGGGTAATCAGGGTGATCACCCCCCTGTCACTGATCACCCCCCCTGTAAGGCTCCATTCAGACATCCGCATGATTTTTTACGGATCCATGGATACATGGATCGGATCCACAGAACGCATGCGGACGTCTGAATGGAGCCTTACAGGGGGGTTATCAATGACAGGGGGTGATCAGGGTAATCAGGGTGATCACCCCCCTGTCACTGATCACCCCCCCTGTAAGGCTCCATTCAGACATCCGCATGATTTTTTACGGATCCATGGATACATGGATCGGATCCACAGAACGCATGCGGACGTCTGAATGGAGCCTTACAGGGGGGTTATCAATGACAGGGGGTGATCAGGGTAATCAGGGTGATCACCCCCCCCGTCATTGATCACCCCCCCTGTAAGGCTCCATTCAGACATCCGCATGATTTTTTACGGATCCATGGATACATGGATCGGATCCACAGAACGCATGCGGACGTCTGAATGGAGCCTTACAGGGGGGTTATCAATGACAGGGGGTGATCAGGGTAATCAGGGTGATCACCCCCCTGTCACTGATCACCCCCCCTGTAAGGCTCCATTCAGACATCCGCATGATTTTTTACGGATCCATGGATACATGGATCGGATCCACAGAACGCATGCGGACGTCTGAATGGAGCCTTACAGGGGGGTTATCAATGACAGGGGGTAATCAGGGTGATCACCCCCCTGTCACTGATCACCCCCCCTGTAAGGCTCCATTCAGACATCCGCATGATTTTTTACGGATCCATGGATACATGGATCGGATCCACAGAACGCATACGGACGTCTGAATGGAGCCTTACAGGGGGGTTATCAATGACAGGGGGTGATCAGGGTAATCAGGGTGATCACCCCCCTGTCACTGATCACCCCCCCTGTAAGGCTCCATTCAGACGTCCGCATGATTTTTACGGATCCATGGATACATGGATCGGATCCGTAAAAATCATGCGGATGTCTGAATGGAGCCTGACAGGGGGGTTATCAATGACAGGGGGTGATCAGGGTAATCACCCCCCTGTCACTGATCACCCCCCCTGTAAGGCTCCATTCAGACGTCCGCATGATTTTTACGGATCCATGGATACATGGATCGGATCCGTAAAAATCATGCGGACGTCTGAATGGAGCCTTACAGGGGGGGTGATCAGTGACAGGGGGGTGATCAATGACAGGGGGTGATCAGGGAGTGTATATGGGTGATCACCCGCCTGTCATTGATCACCCCCCTGTAAGGCTCCATTCAGACTTCCGCATGATTTTTACGGATCCATGGATACATGGATCGGATCCGTAAAAATCATGCGGACGTCTGAACGGAGCCTGACAGGGGGGTGATCAATGACAGGGCGGTGATCAATGACAGGGGGGTGATCAGGGAGTTTATATGGGGTGATCATGGGTGATCAGGGGTTTATAAGGGGTTAATAAGTGACGGGGGGGGGGTGTAGTGTAGTGTGGTGTTTGGTGCGACTGTACTGACCTACCTGAGTCCTCTGGTGGTCGATCCAAACAAAAGGGACCACCAGAGGACCAGGTAGGAGGTATATTAGACGCTGTTATGAAAACAGATATATACCTGTTAGGGGTTAAAAAATTCGGATCTCCAGCCTGCCAGCGAGCGATCGCCGCTGGCAGGCTGGAGATCCACTCGCTTACCTTCAGTTCCTGTGAGCGCGCGCGCCTGTGTGCGCGCGTTCACAGGAAATCTCGCGTATCGTGAGATGACGCGTATATGCGTGACTGTGCGCAGCCCTGCCACCTCCGGAACGCACATGTGCGTTAGGCGGTCCGGAGGTGGTTAATAGGTGCCAATATTTGTTAATAATTCGTTCAATTTTCTTATATTGAGTGGAAAAAGGTAATATAATCCTAAAATCCGTCTTATTATCGATATTTATATTCTTTATGCAATTATCTAGGTTTTTGGGATCTTTTATGAAAAAAGTTTCTCTCGATATTTCGTTTACCTTCTGTAATGCTGTTTCTAAGATGTGTGTAGGATATCTTTTCTCTATGAATTTATCTTTCAATGATTCAGCTTCTTTTTGGTATTGTGAGTCCTCAGTACAGTTTCTTTTCAAACGGCGGAACTGCCCGAAAGGTACATTCATGAGCCAATGGGGCAAATGACAGCTCGAATATAATATGTACCCATTTTTGGCCGTCTTTTTATGAAAGGTTCGACATATGTATCTATCTTCGTTTTTAGTTATATTTAGGTCCAGAAATTCTGTTTCTAACTGGTCAATTTTCGCTGTAAAATTCTGATTGTAAACATTATTATTTATTTCAGAAATGAAAGAACATAAGCCAGTTTCATTACCTCTCCAGATCAGGATGACATCATCAATATACCTACGCCAGAGCACCAGGTTGCCCCCTATGTTGGGATCAATAAACGTTTCTTCCCAATGGGCTAAGAATAAGTTTGCATAACTGGGGGCAAACCTGGTGCCCATGGCGGTCCCCGTGATCTGGAGGTAATAATTTATTCAAAAAAGAAAAAATTATGTTCCAGTATGTGTTTTACACCTTCTACAATAAATTCTAACTATTCTGGTTTCAAACTTTCTTTCCCTAATTGGACTTTGAGGGCATGGAGGCCTTGATTGTGATAGATCACTGTGTATAGTGATTTAATATCTACAGTAGCTAGGATCCA
Organism: Bufo gargarizans; assembly: GCF_014858855.1. Taxonomy (NCBI): domain Eukaryota; kingdom Metazoa; phylum Chordata; class Amphibia; order Anura; family Bufonidae; genus Bufo; species Bufo gargarizans. Next base: position 227,804,884 of record NC_058085.1, on the reverse strand, counting down.
ATTGTCTTCTACTTTTAGTTTTTCTAAGACCTCAATAATTTCTGTGGTGTCCTTCAAGTACGATTTTGTTTTTTTGACTAACGGTTGTAACCACGAATCTATATATTTTGACAGATTCGTGGTTAAAGATCCGATACCAGATATTATAGGACCACCCAGTGGACAGGTAACGTCCTTATGGACCTTAGGTAGGCAATATAGTACTGGTAACCTACCTGGCATTCCCGTAATAAAATTAAATTCTGTCTTGCTGAGGATTTCCAGATTTAGTCCTTTAGTACTATATTTTAATAATTTTTCTTTAAAAGAGACAGTCGGGTCCCCCTTAAGTAGCTTATAGGTTTATATATCGGATAGATGTTGTAACGGATCACCTGGCACCGCGACTGAGTACCTCCGTTTACGGATGCGCCTAGCATTTCCTGAGGCTTCCAAGCACTCTGGCAGACACCACAATCACCAAACCGAAGAAGCAGATAAATCCTCTTGATGCATATGAATGCTGTAGGCAGTTGAATAGGAAACGGTTAATACGAATAGGTTTTCACTCCTAGCAGTCAAACTGGGACAGCATGCAATAAATCCTCCCCCAAGAATGAGACGACACTTCACCTTGAGGTTTAAAACAGGAACTCTCTTTATTTTAACACAAGCATTGATTTATACACATCTTCCAACAAGGTACTACCCACAGGCTCTGCAAAAACAGCCAATCATGTGTATCTACAGTATTTAAACCTTCCCAGCAATTGTACACAAAATCCCCTTCCCTCTATCTGTAACGCAATAAACAAAACACAATGAGCATTGTCTGAGATGTAATTAACCAACACAATAAGCATTGTCTCAGACGCAATCCACAAAATACAATTACCAAACGTAATGGACTAACTTGAACCCTGGCATGCACATATACAATTTAACCGAACACATAATAACATACATAGTATTTAAGACAGCCTGAATGCAATCTGCTACACAGTCTTAAAGGGGCATTGTTCCTAAAAGTCATAACATGGCCATTAAAGGGCCAGTAGCAGCAATATAAAATACCACATGCCCAAATATTGCATTCAAACGTACCAAATCACCAGGGGCCATAGTCAGCAGGTAGGAGGCGGGCAGCCAGGCCTCTCCAATGCCCAGTGGCGAGGCGGGTTCCGCCACATTTCTCCCCTTTCCCATTGAGACTATCCAGACTCCAGACCTCCAGGCGGTCTGGGGCTCTGATACATGAAATGGTGGCCATCCAGTAACTCCACAGTATGTCCCCAGATGGTTCTTAAAGGGCCATAATCCAGGGGCAGGAGGCTGGCAAACAGCCCCCTCCAAAACACCGTGGCGAAGTGACTTTGACCACAGATGTCTTAGACACTCTTTATTGTAATCTTGGGTGTTTTAAATCACTATAGCGCCCCCCTTGTCTGCAGGGCGTATAGTGATTTCTTCTCTATCCTGTAGTTCTCTTATTGCTAGGGCTTCTTTTTTCGATAGATTACTATTATGTGTTTGTTTTTCTTTCAATTTTCTCAACTACATTTCGACACATTTTTGAAAGCCTGCCATTTCTGGGCCTATCTCATTTCTGGGAAATTTTTTGGACTTGTTTTTAAGTGAAGTGTGTGGGAATTTTTCAATTACATGTGTTTGTGGGACCAACGGGTTTTTAAAAAAAATACTTTTTTAGGCACATATTTTTTATAAATTTTTGTATACTGTGGGGATTCGCTTTGGTAGGCAGGGTAAGCGGACGCAGTACAGAGGCAAAAACAAGGTTTAAATCAAAGTTCAGTGTTTATTCACACATAGCAAGAAACCAAGCCAAAAGAAAGTGTTCAGTTTTGGTGCCTGTTCACACCACACAAAGTTCACAGTGCAAAAGACGTCACCTGGTCAGCAGATGATTTTCACCCAGAGTCCGCAGCAGTCTTTAGTGGCCTGTTTCCCCAGCCTATGGCTCACACAAACAGATGACTCAGTGTCTCCAAACCACAGACTCCTCAGCTCCTCTGTCATGGAGGATAATCCACACCTGAACATGCTGGCTGTTTTTTTTTTATTCCAGCCAAAACCCGGCCTGGAACTGTGGGGAACAGCCACCCACCCTGCTCTTTGGCTGCTCCCAATAAGAACCGGCCCGGATTGGCTTTACAGCCATTCTAACAGTTGAAGTGTCAGATTGCACTACAGACCTGACACTTCAGGAAAAAACCCGGTTCTTACCTCACCGAGGCCAGGAACCTCGGTGACACGTATCTTCCGTCAAAGACGGCTCCTTGTTCCTTCTTACATACCTCCCCCCTTTGTTCAACCCTGAGGGGGTGAACACTTGCCAGACAGTGTACACGGGATAGGGCATCCGCGTTTCCCTGTAACCTGCCTGCCCTGTGTTCCACGGAAAACTTAAAATTTTGCAAAGATAAGAACCACCTGGTGACCCGAGCATTCCTCTCTTTGGCCTGGCTCATCCATTTCAAAGGGGAGTGGTCGGTCACCAGACGGAACCTTCTCCCCAAAAGGTAGTAGCGGAGAGACTCGAGTGCCCACTTGATGGCCAGGCACTCTCTCTCCACTATACTGTACCTAGTCTCGGCTGGGGTGAGCTTCCGGCTGAGGAAGACAACGGGATGCTCCTCCCCGTTGACTTCCTGAGACAGTACAGCACCGAGACCTACCTTGGAGGCATCGGTCTGCACTATAAACTCCCTTTTGAAGTCGGGCGTCACCAAAACCGGGGACCCACACAGGGCCGACTTCAAAGCGGAGAAAGCCTTTTCCGCCTGCTCATTCCAGTGGACCGTCACTGACTTGCGTCCCTTCAAAAGGCCTGTCAATGGTGCGGCGACTGTAGCAAAATTGGGGACAAACCTCATATAGTACCCCACCATACCCAGGAACGATTTTACTTGCCGAGTAGAGACAGGTCGGGGCCAATTCCTAATTGCCTCAATTTTGTTCACCTGAGGTTTGATCACTCCGCGCCCAATGACATACCCCAGGTACTTGGTCTCTTCTAACCCTATCGAGCACTTTTTTGGGTTAGCGGTTAGGCCAGCCTTCCTAAGGGAGTCCACTACAGCCTGGACTTTAGGTAAGTGACTTTCCCAGTCGTTGCTATGGACAACGATATCGTCCAGGTACGCTGAAGCGTATCGACGATGTGGACGGAGTACAATATCCATTAACCTTTGAAACGTGGCGGGAGCGCCATGTAGACCAAAGGGTAATACCTTGTACTGATACAGCCCCTCTGCCGTGACGAAAGCCGTTTTTTCTTTGGCAGCCTCCGTCAAGGGTACCTGCCAGTACCCTTTGGTGAGGTCCAACACAGAAAAATACCGGGCTTGGCCCAACTTTTCAATAAGCTCATCCACACGGGGCATGGGATACGCGTCAAACTTGGACACCTCATTAAGTTTGCGGAAGTCATTACAAAACCGCAATGTCCCGTCTGGCTTGGGTATTAATACTATCGGACTGGCCCACTCACTTTTTGACTCCTCGATGACACCCAGCTGGAGCATTAGCTGCACTTCCTCCGTGATGGCTTGTCGCCTAGCCTCGGGTACCCGGTAAGGTTTTAACCGGACTTTCGCCTGAGGCTCAGTGACAATGTCATGCCGGATTACGGACGTGCGTCCAGGGAGGTCTGAGAACACATCCGTATTCCGACTAATGAACTCCCTGGCTTCCTGAGCCTGTTTAGAGGAGAGGCTGTCAGCAATTTTCACTGTGACAGCCGCTTCCCCTGCTTCAGACTGAGGGGCCAAAACCGCTTCCCCTAGGAACCCTGGTCGTGGGCTGTCTTCCGTACAGGTTTTCCTTTCCTTCCACGGCTTGAGCAGATTCACATGGTACACCTGCTCCGGCTTTCGCCTCCCTGGCTGGTGTACTTTGTAATCTACTGGTCCAATTTTTTCTAGTACCTCGTAGGGCCCCTGCCACCTAGCTAGGAACTTGCTATCTACCGTTGGTACCAGAACCAACACCCGATCACCCGGGTTAAAGTTTTGGACCCGAGCCTGCCGATTATAGACCCTACTCTGGGCTCGCTGCGCTGCCTCCATATGCTCCCTAACCAGAGGTAACACTGTTTCCATCCGTCCCTGCATCTGGGTGACATACTCAACTACACTTTTGTGCGGTGTGGTTTGTTGTTCCCACGCCTCTTTGGCGATGTCTAATAAACCACGAGGGTGTCTGCCGTATAGTAGTTCGAAGGGCGAGAACCCAGTAGAGGCCTGGGGCACTTCTCGCACTGCGAACATGAGATAGGGCAGAAGAAGGTCCCAGTCCCTCCCATCCTTAGATACTCTTTTCAGCATATTTTTTAACGTCTGGTTAAACCTCTCTACCAGGCCATCCGTTTGCGGATGATACACGGATGTCCGTAACTGTTTTATTTGGAGCAACTTACAGAGTTCCCTCATGACCTTGGACATAAATGGGGTCCCTTGGTCAGTTAGAACCTCCTTAGGCAGACCCACTCTAGAAAACATTTCCATTAACTCCTTAGCTATGAGTTTGGCTGACGTATGACGCAATGGCACCGCCTCCGGGTACCGCGTGGCGTAGTCGAGGATGACCAGAATGTGCTGGTGCCCTCTAGCTGACTTCGGTACTGGGCCTATAAGATCCATAGCGATCCGCTCGAAGGGAACCTCAATAATCGGGAGAGGGACCAGAGGACTACGGAAATGTGGCTGGGGGCTGGTTATCTGGCAGGTTGGGCAAGACTTGCAAAACTCTTCTACCTCTCTGAACACACTGGGCCAGTAAAACCGCAGTAAAATCCGGTCCTGCGTTTTCTGCTGGCCCAGGTGTCCCCCAAGAACATGTTGGTGGGCTAATTTCAACACGAGCTTGCGATATGCCTGGGGCACCACCAGCTGTTCAATATGTTCACCCCGTAGTTTATTTACCCGGTACAGCATCTCGTGTTGAACCACAAAACGGGGGAACATAGATTCGGCCCCCGGTTGTTGCGGCTCACCCTCAACTACTACCACATTTTCCCAGGCTCGAGATAGAGTCGGATCCTGGTGTTGTGCTGTACCGAAATTATCCCTAGAGACATTGAGGTCTGCCAGCTCAGGACCCGGCGGCAAATCCTCTACGTCTCCTACCATCACACTTAACGGGGTTGTCTCCCCCTCTTCCACCGAAGTGGCGGTCACCCCTACAGCTGGTCCTTCTGACTCCGGTTCCCAAGGTTCTGGCCTCCCCCCTGAGTCAGGCCACTCTGCTAGGGGTACATCTGTCTCCCGGGTAACTTTCGTATCCGGCCAGAGTGCCGGGAACCCGGGGAAGTCTCTCCCAATGATCAAGTCATATGGTAGCTTTGTGGCGACGGCCACCTCATGCATCCACCTGCCGGCCACCATTGACAGAGAGACCAGGGCGGTGGGATACTCCTTTAAGTCCCCATGTATGCAAACAACACCGACTCTTCGGCCAGTATACTCAGCCGGCCGCACCAGGGCAGCTCTTACCAGGGACACCAGGCTCCCTGAATCCAGCAGAGCCACCGCCAGAGTGCCCCCCACTTCCACCTGGCACAGGTGGCTTTTGTCCATAGTCTCTGAAGTTCCTGTGGCACACAACATCCTGGCATATAATGAGTGGCGGAAGCCATAGTTGGTGTCCATGGGTTCCCCCCGATGGGGACAGTCAGCCCTTATGTGTCCAGGCTCCTGACAACGCCAGCAGACCACCGGGTTGGGGTCGGCAGGGGGTACATCCAGGGCGGTTCTAGCTGGCACCGGCCGCCGGGTCTGGGGTGGAGTTTTCCGGGGTTTGACTGGCCCCCTCCCAAAAGAACCCCCCTGTAGATTTCTGGTGGCCTCATAGCGCTCCACCAGGTCGACCATCTCCAGGGCATTATTCGGAGACACCTGGCCGATCCAGTGCTGGAGAGGGTACGGCAAAGCCCTCCAAAACACATCCGCCAACAGCCGATCCAACATAGCAGTGGGAGTCAACATGTCCGGCTGCAGCCATTTTTGCAAACGGTGCAGCAGATCATAATATTGTGGTCTAGCGGGTTCAGCCGGGTTAAATTCCCACTGATGCACCCTCTGGGCCCGGACCAATACATTCACCCCGAGTCTCGCCAGGATCTCACCTTTTACTGTCGGGTAGTCAGCCGCCTGATCATCGGGGAGATCAAACAATACTTGCTGGGGACCGGACGCCAGGAACGGAGCAACGACCTCAGCCCACTGGTCTTGGGGTAACTTTTCCCTCACGGCCACTTTTTCGAAGACCGCCAGATAGGTCTCGACGTCATCCGAGGGAGTCATCTTCGGAATCGCCGCTCCTGACGCCTGCAACGCCATCACATGTTGCAATAGCAGCTGGTTCGTTTCTTGTTGCTGCTTGTTAGCCTCCCGCTGCTGCAAGTTAGCCTCCACAAGGGCCTTCACGACCGCCTCCATTTTGTCAGGGGATACGGGTCGTAACCTTGCCGGCTTAATGTAGGACATGCACTTGTGCCCGGATAAACAAAAACTTTTCGGCCTTCAGGCCTGCCTCACTGCGTTTGCCCGCATCCTCCACCAAATGTGGGGATTCGCTTTGGTAGGCAGGGTAAGCGGACGCAGTACAGAGGCAAAAACAAGGTTTAAATCAAAGTTCAGTGTTTATTCACACATAGCAAGAAACCAAGCCAAAAGAAAGTGTTCAGTTTTGGTGCCTGTTCACACCACACAAAGTTCACAGTGCAAAAGACGTCACCTGGTCAGCAGATGATTTTCACCCAGAGTCCGCAGCAGTCTTTAGTGGCCTGTTTCCCCAGCCTATGGCTCACACAAACAGATGACTCAGTGTCTCCAAACCACAGACTCCTCAGCTCCTCTGTCATGGAGGATAATCCACACCTGAACATGCTGGCAGTTTTTTTTTTATTCCAGCCAAAACCCGGCCTGGAACTGTGGGGAACAGCCACCCACCCTGCTCTTTGGCTGCTCCCAATAAGAACCGGCCCGGATTGGCTTTACAGCCATTCTAACAGTTGAAGTGTCAGATTGCACTACAGACCTGACACTTCAGGAAAAAACCCGGTTCTTACCTCACCGAGGCCAGGAACCTCGGTGACACGTATCTTCCGTCAAAGACGGCTCCTTGTTCCTTCTTACAATACCAATATAAGTATCGAATTTGTTTAACTTCGCAGATGGGGCAAATTTAAGTCCTTTGTTTAAGAGTGATATTTGTGCTTGAGTTAAAACTACATCGCTTAAGTTGATAATATTATCTTTATCTAATAATCCTTTCTGCAGTTGTTGTGCCTTCTTACGTCCTCTACGTGTTTTCTTTGATCTCTTTGATTGGAATAGTGTTGTTGGTGTGTTGGTGTTATAAACTGTTGTTCTCCATATCTCGGTGCTCGTGGGTGTCTTTGTTGGTGACTCTCTGTATGTGGGTTGTGATATCTCAAATTGTAAGGGTGTTTTGGGGGAGGAGTTTTTTTGGGAATTGAGGAAGGTGGGGATGGTGATCTCCTGTGTTTCGGTCGTGTCGAATGGTGGGGTGGAGTCCGATCTAAAAAAACTTGCTCTGCAAAGTTTTCAAATCGATTTCTCACTGGTATATTATACCTTTTATTTTTAATTGGGGATTATTTCTACCGGAAATTGCCAAGGATGTCCATGTGGAAAACAATACATTGGTAGGACAAAACGATGCCTAAAAACTAGAATAAACGAACATTTGCGCAATATCAAAAATGGATACTTAAAACATTTATTATCAAAACATTTTAAAGAGGTCCATAATAAAGACCCAACAGGCATGTTCTTTATGGCATTACAAAAGATCGATACACACTGGCGGGGAGGCAAACACATAGATAGGATGTCTAGGGCTGAGTCACGTCTGATATTTGATTTTGGAAGTTTAATCCCGATGGGTTTGAATGCCGACTTAGAAATTTTCGGCTTCTTATAGATATGGGCTACGTGTCCATTCTCGGACGGAGAGCCTCATGTCAGGCTGTTTATCAGCACTGAGTCTCTCCCTCCGAGCTGGAAACGTATCCCGTTCAATCATCTCATTCCTCAGAACAGCCGAATTTTGAAACCGAATTTTGAAACATCGATTAATATGTATCGGCATTATGTTTTAATTATTTATACTTACATGTATATTTTATATATATTTGATTGATTTTAATGTTTTTATTTATGTACTGAATGCAACATCTGATAAATCTATCTGTTCGTCCATATATATATCTTATGCCGTTAATTTGTTTATTGTCGCTATTCTTTTAAAACATTTGTAGTATTTATTATCTCTTACTAGCAAGTTTAATCAAATATTTGACCTAACAAAATAACAAAAAAACAAAAATACAAGAATGTATAAAATAACGCATTAAAACCGCACAGAGGAGCACCCATGGAAAATAGAACAATGAACAAAAAACTGGAATTTGAAATACAAACCGCTTTTTGGGTCTCTCTGTGTGGTCTATATAAAGTCAGTCTAAACTTTGGGAGATCAGCTGCCACTGAGGAAGGGGAAGAGGTCCCCGAAACGCGTTTGGCGTAACCAGCTGATATACTCCTATTGTGACCAAGGCCTTTTCAGATGATACAGATGACATAAAAGTCTGTGAATAATCTGTCTTAAATCTGGAGCGCTCCAGTGAAAACTTTCTTCATTTAAGATCTGCCGAGCATAGTTCTCGGGGTTTCCTCCGTCACCAATCACAGACCAGAAACACGCCAGGTCTCACGATACCTTGTTACAGTCTCGGACCAGAGGTACGTCATAGACCACGTGAGACGCAGCGCACTCTGAGACACAGGCAATCGAATCAGAAGTACGCCACAGACTGCAATATTCCGGCGTCTATTCTTACCAAACGTGGGACCACGCGCACCATAGAAGCCAAGTAATCCAAGTAAGCGTGAGTTACTCTGACTTTCAACTACCAGCTGGGTTAAGGTAAGACCCGTTTTCTTAACTTGGAGCACACAGCACTTCTCCGATCGGAACAAACTGCTATTTAAGAGACATTTTATCTGTGTTCAAATATACACAGGTCTCCGATCGGAACAAACTGCTATTTAAGAGACATTTTATCTGTGTTCAAATTATACACTGGACGAACTACTATTAAACCAAGCGCTTCTGCACCTTCCATATAGCTATTTGTATGAGAGAGGACAATATTTTATGTATTTTTGGTTCCCTATATGGAATGAACTTTACATCATAAAATACCAAATGAACTAATATATTTCAGTGCTGCTATAAATTTTTAGTGCCTTTTTTATATATTTCATCCAATTGTATGTATTTTATTGCATTTTGAGGTTTTTGAATTAAATTTGTAATCACTTTATATTGCACCTTTTCCCCTTTTTTATTCCATATTACCACACATACAGAGTGCCAGTCCAATATATTTATTTATTTTTAAACTTTAAAATGTTGCCCCACTTTTACGCTTTAATAATTTGTCCCACATTTGCGCTTAAATAATTTGTTCAACACTTGCACTTTAACAGCTTTTTCCACATTTTCGGTCAATCAAAAAAAAAAATGTAATCCATTTATCTGCCTTGGATGTGGTCTCTCTTTCTCACACTCTTTCTCCGCCGTGGAATCCTGATTCGCCGATAACCCAGATCAACATGGCAGGCTTGGAAAAGAACATCGAAAGTTGATAGAGAAGATATCCATTTGGAAGGTGGATGTCACTGGGGCACCGCTACATAGGTGACAGGAACATAAATTTAAAAAAATCGTCTGTTACATTGTCAGCTGACATTTTCAAATTTTGCTGGATAGAAACCCCTGCTCTGCATAGTTGACAGGGAATAAAATTTAAGAAAATCTTCATTAAGTTATGCGCTCCACATCCTTTCTTTTAATGCTTAAACTTTAAAAAGTTGTCCCACTTTTACACTTTAATACTTTGTCCCATATTTTCGCCCTATAATTTTAAATTTGAAACAATTAATCCTCCCTTGGATGTGTTCTCTCTTTCTCACGCTCCTTCTCCGGCGTGGAACCCTGATTCGCCGATAACTGTGATCATAATGGTAGGCTCAAAAAAGAACATCGAAAGTTGATAGAGAAGATATCCAGATGGATGGTGGACTTCACGGGGGCACCTCTGCATAGGTGACAGGAACATACATTTAAAAAAATCAGGTGAAATTTTCATGTCAGGTGACATTTTCAAATTTTGCCGGGTAGAAACCTCTGCTCTGCATAGGTGACAGGGAATAACATTTCAGAAATTCTTCTTTAATTCATGCGCGCCACCTCTTTTCATTCAATGCTTAAACTTTAACAAGTTGTCCCACATTTGCGCTTTAATACTTTGTCCCATATTTCCACTCTATCATATTTAATTTGAAACAATTAAACTCCTTTGGATGTGGTCTCTCTTTCTCACGCTCCCTCTCCGGCATGGAACCCTCCGGCATGGAACCCTAATCGCAATCAACATGGTAGGCTCAGAAAAGAACATCGAAAGTTGATAGAGAAGTTATCCAAATGGATGGTGGACGTCACAGGGACGTGCGATCAGGCAGAAGTTATCTAGAGTCAACAAAGCAGCAGCAGGGCCTCTCCTGTCTAACGTTTCCTAATCCAAAATACTGCAGTGACATTCCCTGTAATTTTTTATTAATCATTCAAATAACAGGGCATCTTAAGAGTCCTGTATTGTTATTTATCGTCAATTCCTCCCCGAGTCAGGAGTGGGTAATTGATGCGTGCCCCCTCCTTTCCTTCTTCAGTTTTAATAGCTTTTCCCACATTTTCGCTCGATCACAATTACATTTCATGCATTGTTCTCCCTTGGATGTGGTCTCTCTTTCTCACGCTCCCTCTCCGGGGTGGAACCCTGATTCGTCGCTAGCCGTGATCAACATGGTAGGTGCAGAAAAGAACATCGAAAGTTGATAGAGCAGATATCCAATTGGATCGTGAACATCACGGGGACATGCGACATTGTGGGGCAGTATGTTTGCACATGCCTACACAAACTGACTGATGGTTCTGCCCCCTGCAACTTCTGGGTCTCCAAATTTGGCACATGGCCTGAGCTTGCCCTTTATGCCTTGGAGGTGCTGACCTGCCCTGCAGCCAGTGTATTATCTGAACGTGTGTTTAGCATGGCTGGAGGGGTTTATCACAGGTTATATTTCCCAATGTTTTGGGGTGTACTTGAATAAAAAAAATAAAAATAAAAATGTAAAACCAAAAAGCAGTGTAGGCTACCTTCTCCTCCTGCACTGCCGCTTCCACCTACACTGCCACATTCACTGCCTCCTCAACCTCCTAGATCCTCCTAGATCAAGATTATTATTTTTTATTTTTATGTATTTTATGTTATTTAAAGTCATTTCCCTACCCACACTTGTTTGCATAGCACTTTCCATGCTCTTAACCACATTTTGATGCCATTTGCAGCCCCCTAGCCCTTTCCATTACATTTTTACAGCCATTTTAGTGCTCTAAAGTTCGGGTCTCCATTGACTTCAATGGGGTTCGGGTTCAAGTTCGGGTCCGAAGTTAGGCTGAACCCGTCGAACTCGAACATCCAGGTATCCGCTCAACTCTACTTGTGGCATCTGTGCACTACCTTGTGTGTCAATGCCAGAGATAGAAAAAATATAAGTGAAATCTATTTTCCTTTTTTACATACTTTTATGTACTTTTTCAATATACTGTGCTTGCTGTGAACTGTGACATCCATGCCAGATCTTGTGTGTCAAGCATGCATATAACATTTAATATGAAGAAGGCAAGCATTAAGGGACGAGGAAGTGGCCGTGATGCTGATGGTTCATGCAGAGACTGTGGACCTCGGCGCGTTGAATCTGTGCCTGCTGCCAAAGCACAAGAAAAACAATCATACACGATACCTAGCTTCATATCTCAGTTTGCAAAGCATCGCAGGACAAAACTCTTGAAGTCAGACCAGTGTGACCAGGTGGATTGCACCAGAAAATGCTTCCAGTCGGTTAAGCACCACCCTGTCTTCCACCCAGTCCAGTCTCAGTAGCCAAGAGTCTGGTCAACAGAGTCCTCACCATGATCCTCCTTTCTCCCACCATGGAGAGTCTGGCCAAACAAGTGATCCCACACTCGGATATTCCGAGGAGCTCTTTTCATTGCCATCACTTGATATGGCCCTCTTGCCAAGCACGCTTGAAGAGGGACATGAGATCTTGAGCCCTGATTCCCAAGCTCTTGAGCATCCACAGTCACAAGAACATGACAGTGGGGAATGGCAATTAGTGTTTAATGAGATAGATGATGATGAGACACAGTTGCCAATGAGTCAACCGTAATTACTGTCTCAATAGGTTGATGAAGAGGATGAGACACAGTTGTCAATCACTGTGGTTTTGGTTAGGTCAACAAATCAAGAGGATGATCAGAGTGAGAAAGTGGAAGAGGAGGTGGTGGACAATTAGATCACTGACCCAACCTGGTAAGGGGAAAAGCCGAGAGAGGACAGCAGTGCAGAGGGGGAGGGATCTGCAGCACCACAACAGGCTGGAAGAGGCAGTGGGGTGGGAAAAGGGAGAAGGTGGGCCACACACAGGCCTGCAACTGTTCCACGGAGCAACCCCTTGAGGAAATCTCCCTTGACAAGTGGTAGGTGTTCTGCAGTATGGGGCTTTTTTGAGGAAAGTGCAGATGACGAAAGAATAGTAGTTTGAAACCCGTGCAACAACAAAATGAGCCGGGGTGTGAACACTATCAACCTCACCACCACCAGCATGATCCGCCACATGGCATCCAAGAACCGTAATAAGTGGGACGAACACGTGGGTCCACAATCTGTGTCTGTGGGTAACACCACTACCTCCTCTTCCCCTATGGTACATGATGGCCAATCGTCTATTGAAGGCGCAGACGAGGATGCCTCCCACCCTGCACCTCCTGGACCTTTGCAAGCACCATCAGCAACCACATCCACTTCCCTGTCCCAGCGCAGCGTCCAAATGTCCTTACCCTAGGCATTTGAACGCAAGCTCAAATACCCAGCCATTCACCCACAGGCCATAGCACTAAATGCGCACCTTTCAAATTTACTGGCACTGGAAATGTTGCCATTTAGGCTTGTGGACACAGCCTGATGTCGGCGGCCGACCCGCAGTATTCTGTCCCCAGCCGCCACTATTTTTCAAGGTGTGCCGTGCCCACCTTACACCAACATGTGTCGTGAAACGTCACACGTGCCGTGACCAACGCAGTTACTGGGAAGGTCCAATTAACCACGGACACATGGACAAGTGCATTTGGCCAGGGACACTACATTTTCCTGACGGCACACTGGGTGAACTTTGTGGAGGCTGGGAGCGAGTTGTACCCTGGGATGGCACAGGTGCTACCAACGCCGAGGGTTGCAGTTCCTACTTCAATCAGGGTTTCCACCAGAACCTATGTTACTGGCTCCAACCCCCACTTCTCCTCCTCCGCCTCCTCCTCCACTTCCACCTCCGAATTATCTCCGTACAGCACCAGTCAGCCATCAGCCAGTAGCTGGAAGCAGTGTAGCACTGCAGTGGGGAAGCGTCAACAGGCCGTGCTGAAGCTGATATGCTTAGGGGACAAACAGCACAGCGCCGCAGAGCTGTTGCAGGGGATAAGAGACCAGAATAAGCTGTGGCTCTCACCACTCAACCTACAACCAGGCATGGTTGTGTGTGATAGTGGCCGTAACTTGGTGGCGGCTTTGGAGCTCGGCAAGCTCACACACATCCCATGCCCAGCCCACGTCTTAAACTTAGTGGTTCAGCGGTTTCTCAAAACCTACCCCAATTTGCCTGAGCTACTGGTGAAGGTGCGCCTCGCATGCACATTCCAACAAGTCATGGACAGCTTCAGCCGGTCTGTCAACGCTGCAGCAACACTTGAAATTGCCAGCTCACCGGCTGTTGTGTGATGTGAGCACGCACTGGAACTCCAGGTTCCACATGTTGGCCAGGCTTTGTGAGCAGCAGAGGGCAGTAGTGGAATACTAGCTGCTACATGGTCATCACATTTCCAGTCAGCTGCCGCTAATCAGAACCGAGTGTCACCACCAGACATCTGAGAAGCTCTGACAGATGCCTTTCAGAACCTCCTCCTTGAGCTTCCTTTGTTTTGCTTTCAGTTCCTCTTCTCATTAGCCTCTCTCAGCTGTCATGTAGTTGGACTGATTGCATCCCTTTAAATTCCTCCCCATAGTGCATCAGTGTGCGGTTTATATTTCTTCCTGTAGTGTGTGTGCATGCTGATCCCAGGTGACCCTGACTCCCTCCGTATCTAGTGTAGGGAGCCGGTGGTCGTGTCCCCTCACTATTATAGGGCGTTCAGGTGTTATACAGTCAAGGTACGAGGATATGCGATCATCTACCATTGAGATTATCGCATAGGCTGAGCAGTAAGGGAGAGAGCCAGGTCTGATGCAGGGGTCTCCCTTTTGTTCCTTAGTTTTGGATCCAGTGAGTCGTATATTTATTTTGTGTTGTCTTGTTTCCTGTACACCTTCCGTGACATTATAAACCGCCAAAACCGTCTCAAGCATGGATCCGGTTTCACTTTTGACTGAACGCTTGCAGGGTCTTTCATTGGAGGTAGCAGATCTCCGTAAGACTCTTTCTCAGTTTCAAGTGACCGGTTCAGCTTGCGTTCATGGAGTTTGTTCTGAGCCTAAGATCTCGCTCCCGGATAGTGAGAATTTTGTATGTTTTAGAGAGGCTTGCAAACTCCATTTTCGCCTTCTTCCCCATTCCTCTGGTGATGAGGAACGGAGGGTGGGGATCATTATATCGTTGCTCAGGGATAACGCTCAGTCCTGGGCCTTTTCGCTGCCGGTGGGGGCACGGCCCCTCCGTTTAGTGGATGAATTCTTTTTAGCCCTGGGTCAGATAAATGATGATCCGGATCGTATTGCTTTGGCTGAGTCTAGACTACGTCCATTATGCCAGGGTAAACATTCTGCAGAGATATACTGCTCAGAATTTCGGAGATGGGCAGCTGATACTGGTTGGAATGATGCTGCACTCCAAAGTCAATTTTGCCATGGTCTTTCAGAGGGATTGAAATATGCATTTGCCTTTCATGAGAGGCCTACCTCCTTGGACTCTGCCATGTCTCGGGCCGTTCGTATTGACAGGCGTCTTAGAGAGAGAGGAGAGATCATTCCTTCCTGTCATACTCAATCCCAGGACAGTGCAGCGGTCTCATTCTGTGCGCAGGGGTCTCAGTCGCTGTCAACCCCTTCTGAGCAAGAGCCATATGCAGCAAGGGTTTATTGCCTCTGACAATAGAAGATTCAGCCCGCATGGGAAGGTTTGTTTTTGTTGTGGAGGTATAAATGATTTGGCAAATGTTTGTCCCTCTAAGAGATTCAGGCAGTTTTTTGGGAGTAATAAAGAAACAAAAAGGAAAAAATCCTTTAAAAATGTTCCATCTGTTAACATTGGCAGAGTTGAGGCGGAAATTGAAGGTTTTCCGTTTGCTTGTAGTTCCCGTTTTGTCCTGCCTGCCAGGGTGGCGCTAGAGAGCAAGAACATTTTTTGTGAGATTTTTGTAGATAGTGGAGCAGCTGTCAATCTCATTGATAATCAATTTGCGATAACTCATGGTTTCCAGGTATGCACTTTGGGAAAGGATATTCCTCTTTTTGCTATTGATTCCGCTCCACTTTCTCAGAAATCATTAAAGGGCATAGCTCAGAATATCCGTTTAATTGTGAGTGATGCTCATGTTGAGGATGTGTCATGTTTCGTTCTTAGCGGATTGCCTACTCCTCTAGTGTTGGGGCTACCCTGGCTCACTAAACATAACCCCACCATTGATTGGCAAGCGAGGCAAATAAATGGTTGGAGTGACTGTTGCAGAGAGAATTGCCTCACGACATCTGTTTCTGAGGTTTCTACTAAGACTGTACCATCTTTTCTCTCTGAATTTTCGGATGTCTTCTCTGAGAGTGGAGTTCAGGATTTGCCCCCGCACAGGGAGTATGATTGCCCTATTAATCTCATCCCAGGCGCCAAGCTGCCTAAATCTCGTTTATACAATCTCTCCCAACCTGAAAGGGTCGCTATGCGTGCTTATATCTCCGAGAGTCTGAGAAAAGGACACATACGACCCTCAAAGTCACCTGTTGCCGCTGGTGTTTTCTTTGTTAAGAAAAAAGATGGTTCTTTAAGACCTTGTCTGGATTTCAGGGTGCTGAACAGTATCACAATTCGTGACCCTTATCCACTTCCTCTGATCCCGGACCTGTTTAACCAGATTGTTGGGGCTAAAGTCTTTTCCAAATTAGATCTAAGAGGGGCATACAACCTGGTTAGGGTCAGAGAAGGAGATGAATGGAAGACGGCCTTCAATACCCCTGAAGGCCATTTTGAGAATTTGGTTATGCCTTTTGGTTTGATGAATGCTCCAGCCGTTTTTCAGCATTTTGTGAACAGCATTTTTTATCATTTAATGGGGAAATTTGTATTAGTGTATTTGGATGACATTTTGATTTTTTCTCCTGAATTCAAAATTCATAAGAAACACTTACGTCAGGTCTTGCTCATTCTGCGGGAGAATAAATTATACGCAAAACTGGAAAAATGTGTGTTTGCGGTTCCAGAAATTCAATTTCTGGGGTTTCTTCTCTCCGCTTCTGTGCTTGAGTGGGAACTTCCTGAGAATCAGAAGGCGCTGATGCGTTTTTGGGGCTTTGCCAATTATTACAGGAAGTTTATTTTGAATTATTCCTCTGTTGTTAAACCACTCACTGATATGACCAGAAAGGGGGTAGATTTTTCTTCCTGGTCGGTAGAGGCGCGTAAGGCCTTTTTGTAATATCAAGGAGAGTTTTGCTTCCGCTCCCATCTTGGTACAACCTGATATATCTCTACCCTTCATAGTTGAGGTTGATGCTTCTGAGGTGGGTGTGGGGGCGGTCTTGTCTCAGGGTTCCTCTCCTGCCAAATGGCGACCGTGTGCCTTTTTCTCGAAGAAACTCTCCTCCGCAGAGAGAAATTACGATGTGGGAGATAGGGAGTTGTTGGCCATCAAGTTGACTTTTGAGGAATGGCGCCATTGGCTAGAGGGAGCCAGACACCCTATTACCGTGTTTACTGACCATAAAAATCTGGCCTACTTGGAGTCAGCCAAGCGTCTGAACCCGAGACAGGCCAGGTGGTCTTTGTTCTTTTCAAGGTTTAATTTTGTTGTCACGTTCGGCCCTGGGGATAAGAATGTGAAGGCGGATGCCCTGTCACGTTGTTTTCCTGGAGGTGGGAATTTTGAAGACCCGGGTCCCATTTTGGCTAAAGGTGTGGTGGTCTCTGCTCTTTATTCTGAATTTGAGGCAGAGGTGCAGGTAGCCCAGTCAGAGGCTCCTGATCTTTGTCCTCCTGGGAGGTTGTTTGTGCCTCTCGCTTTAAGACACAAGATTTTTAAGCAACACCACGATATGGTCCTTGCTGGGCACCCGGGGGCAAGAGCCACAGTGGATCTCATCGCTCTGAGATTCTGGTGGCCGGCGCTTCGTAAGTCGGTTGAGGGTTTTGTGGCAGCCTGCGAGACCTGCACTCGTGCCAAAGTCCCTCATTCACGGCCATCAGGTCCTCTCCTTCCCTTACCCATTCCTTCCCGTCCTTGGACACATCTGTCCATGGACTTCATAACGGACCTGCCTTGTTCCTCGGGGAAGACTGTGATTCTGGTGGTGGTGGACCGTTTTAGCAAAATGGTGCATTTCATCCCTTTTCCTGGCTTGCCTAATGCTAAGATGCTGGTGCAGGCATTTATTGATCACATTGTCAAATTGCATGGTATTCCTTCAGACATAGTCTCTGATAGGGGCACGCAGTTTGTTTCCAGATTCTGGAAGGCTTTCTGTTCTCGCTTGGGGGTTTGGTTGTCATTCTCTTCTGCTTTCCACCCGCAGTCGAATGGCCAGACAGAGCACGTTAATCAGAATCTGGAGACATATCTGCGCTGTTTTGTGGCGGAGAATCAGGAGGATTGGTGTTCTTTTTTGTCCCTTGCTGAGTTTGCTTTAAATAACCATCGTCAGGAGTCCTCTGATAAGTCACAATTTTTTTGGTGCATATGGGTTTCATCCGCAGTTTGGGACATGCTCGGGAGAGGGGTCTTCTGGTTTACCTGATGAGGACAGATTCTCCTCGTCTTTGTCATCTATTTGGCAAAAGATTCAGGATAATCTAAAGAGCATGAGTGAGAGATATAAGCGTGTGGCGGATAAGAGACGTGTGCCTGGTCCGGACCTGAATGTTGGTGATCTGGTGTGGTTGTCTACTAAGAATATCAAATTGAAGGTTCCCTCCTGGAAGTTGGGTCCTAAGTTTATTGGGCCTTACAAAATCTTGTCTGTCATCAATCCTGTTGCCTACCATCTTGATCTTCCTCAGACTTGGAAGATCCATAATGTTTTTCATAAGTCCTTATTAAAACCTTATGTCCAACCCATTGTACCCTCGTCTTTGCCTCCTCCTCCGATTATGGTTTATGGTAATCTTGAATTTCAGTTCTCTAGGATTGTGGATTCTCATGTTGTCCGCGGTTCTCTCCAGTACCTCGTTCATTGGGAGGGTTATGGTCCTGAGGAGAGGATGTGGGTCCCAGTGACAGACATTAAGGCCACTCGTCTCATCTGGGCTTTCCATAGGTCCCATCCTGAGAAGGTGGGCTCTGAGTGTCCGGAGTCCACTCGTAGAAGGAGGGATACTGTCACCACCAGACATCTGAGAAGATCTGACAGATGCCTTTCAGAACCTCCTCCTTGAGCTTCCTTTGTTTTGCTTTCAGTTCCTCTTCTCGTTAGCCTCTCTCAGCTGTCATGTAGTTGGACTGATTGCATCCCTTCAAATTCCTCCCCATAGTGCATCAGTGTGCGGTTTATATTTCTTCCTGGAGTGTGTGTGCATGCTGATCCCAGGTGACCCTGACTCTCTCCGTATCTAGTGTAGGGAGGCGGTGGTCGTGTCCCCTTACTATTATAGGGCGTTCAGGTGTTATACAGTCGAGGTACGAGGATATGCGATCATCTACCATTGGGATTATCGCATAGGCTGAGCAGTAAGGGAGAGAGCCAGGTCTGATGCAGGGGTCTCCCTTTTGTTCCTTAGTTTTGGATCCAGTGAGTCGTATATTTATTTTGTGTTGTCTTGTTTCCTGTACACCTTCCGTGACACTGAGGAGTCGGCATGGATGTCTGACCTCTGTGAGGTTTTAAGAAACTTTGAGGAATCAACACAGATGGTGAGCGTCGATAACGCTATTGCCAGCGAAACCATCCCAAAGGCTTGCTGCTCACAATTAAGGAAGACGCTTTGCATGTGGAAGAGGTGGAAATGGGGGAAGAAGACATCACACAGGGTGATAGCCAGACCACCCTCTGTCCATTTTCTCAGCGCGAATTGGACGATGAAGAGGAGGAGGAGGAGCAGGAGACGGTTGCCTCCGCTTCAGAGGGTAGTACCCATGGAAGTTTAATTCCATCTGTTCAGCGTGGGTGGACAGAAGAGGAGCAAGAGGATGAAGAGATGGACAGTCATCCTCCTGATGACGACAGCAAAGTCTTGCCTGTTGGTACTCTGGCACACATGGTTATACGCATTTTAGACAACAAGGATTACTGGGTGTTCACCCTTCTCGACCCCCCCCCTACAAAGAGAACTTCTCATCTCTCATTCCTCAGGTGGAGAGGACGAGCAAAACGGGGCAATACCAGAAGGTCCTTGTTGAAAAATTGCAGACCATGTCAGCGTCCTCAGTGATCCCTCTGTGCCTTACAACTACTAGGTGTCCAAGCTGGACACGTGACACAAACTGGCTGTCTATGCCTTGGAAATTGTCATGGAACCATGAACCAGACGTACAACAAGAGATAAGTGGGAATAAGAAGGCTTTATTGAAAATCAAGCTGTAAGCAAAAGTCCAAACGGATGGCTAAACCGAAGCAGGGTCTTGCGTAGCCAGAGGTCAGGAACCAGAAGGGTAGTCAGACGAAGCCAGGATCAGGAACCAGCGGGGTAGTCAGACGAGGCCAGGATCAGGAACCAGAAGCAGCAGCAGTCTTAGAAGCATGTGAACACAGGAGGACCAAGCAAGGAACTGAAGCCACAGACCTCCTATATATATGAGCTAGGCATCCAGCTCCTCCCAGTGGGAAGGAGAAGCCGCAGGGTGGGAGGCTACAAGAAACCCAGAAACCAAGATGGCCGCCAGCACATGTCAAACGAAGGAGAACAGCAAGAAGGTAAGACCATGACAGTACCTCCCCCTCAAGGGCCCCTCCTCCGCGGAGTAAGGAACGGTTTCTGAGGGAAGCGTGCGTGGAAGGCTCGGAGCAAAGCAGGAGCATGGACATCTGCTGAGGGAACCCAGGAACGCTCCTCTGGACCATAACCACGCCAATGGACCAAAAACTGCAACCGACCGCGGACCAGGCGTGAGTCCAGGATATTGCTCACCTCATATTCCTCACGATTGCCCACTTGGACCGGACGGGGCCGAGGAACCGAGGAAGTGAAACGATTACACACCAATGGCTTCAACAGGGAGACATGAAACACGTTGGAGATCCGCATGCCAGGAGGAAGCGCAAGGGCATAGGCTACCGGGTTTACCCTGCGAAGCACTCGGAAGGGACCAACAAAGCGAGGCGCCAGCTTGGGAGTGGGCACTCGAAGGTTGAGGTTGCGGGTGGACAACCATACACGGTCTCCGACCTGGTAGGAAGGAGCGGGCGCTCGTCTGCGATCAGCCTGGAGTCTCTGGCGCTGCGCAGAGACCTCAAGGGACCTCTGGATCTGTACCCAAGAAGCACGTAGGACGGAAAGGTGATCCTCCACAGCCGGAATATCCTGGGGAGAGAATACCTCCGGTAACACGGCAGGTTGAAACCCATAATTGGCCATGAAGGGAGACGTCCCAGAGGAAGAGTTCACCGCCGTGTTCCTGGCAAACTCAGCCCAAGGCAGGAGGTCAACCCAATTGTCTTGGTGATCGGAGACATAGCAACGAAGGAATTGCTCCAAGGCCTGATTGGATCGTTCTGCGGCCCCATTGGACTGAGGGTGGTAGGCCGAGGAGAAAGAGAGATGAATCCCCAACTGGGAGCAAAAGGCGCGCCAGAACCTGGACACAAACTGACTCCCCCGATCCGACACAATCTCCTTGGGCAAATCGTGCAACCGGAAGACCTCCCTGGCGAAAATCGTGGCCAACTCTTGTGCAGAGGGTAACTTCTTGAGAGGAACACAGTGGCACATTTTGGAAAACCGATCCACAATCATGAGAATGACCGTATCGCCTCGGGATGCAGGGAGGTCCACAATGAAATCCATCCCCAGGTGTGACCATGGGCGCTCCCCGGTGGCTATGGGTTGCAAAAGGCCCAACGGAAGGTGCCGAGGGGACTTACTCTGGGCACAAACGGAGCATGCCGCTACATATGCGGCGATGTCGGAACGTAGAGAAGGCCACCAGAACAGACGTGAAACAGCCCAGGACAGCTGATTCTTTCCAGGATGCCCCGCGGCCTTGGAGTTATGGTAGGTTCGCAACAACCGAGTGCGCAACTCCTCAGGCACAAAACATCTGCCGTTGGGTCTCCCAGAGGGAGCACCAGATTGAGCCGCCAAAATCTGCTCACCCAGGGGAGAGGTCAGACTGGTGCGAATGGCGGCCAGGATCTGATTCGGAGGTATGACCGAAG
This sequence comes from Bufo gargarizans, assembly GCF_014858855.1. Taxonomy (NCBI): domain Eukaryota; kingdom Metazoa; phylum Chordata; class Amphibia; order Anura; family Bufonidae; genus Bufo; species Bufo gargarizans. The sequence continues at coordinate 227,783,172 of NC_058085.1, read as the reverse complement.
TCGGAATCGACTCCTCCCTGGACAGCTCGGAGTACTGCCGTGATAAGGCATCCGCTCTGATGTTCTTGGAACCGGGTAGGTAGGAGACCACGTAATTAAAACGTGACAAGAACAGAGCCCATCTGCCCTGACGTGGTGTCAATCTCTTGGCCTCAGAAAGGTAGGTCAGATTCTTGTGGTCCGTCAGGATGAGAACCGGAACCACCGAACCCTCGAGCAAGTGCCTCCATTCTTTAAGGGCCTGCACGATGGCCAATAACTCCCTGTCACCAATCTGATAGTTGCACTCCGCGGAAGACAGTTTCCGGGAGTAAAACCCACAAGGAAGCAGAGGACCCTCTGGTGTTCTACGCTGAGACAGAAGGGCGCCTACTCCCGTCTCAGACGCGTCCACCTCGAGGACAAAGGGCAACCCAGGGTTGGGATGCGACAGAATCAGAGCCGACACAAAGGCGGACTTTAGAGCCTCAAAAGCTCGGATGGCCTCGAGCGGCCAGACCTGGAAAATACTGCCCTTCCTGGTCAGATCCGTGAGAGGCTTGGCTAGCATAGAAAAGTCCCTGATGAACTTCCGATAATAATTGGCGAAGCCCAAAAAGCGCTGCAGGGCACGGAGACCACTGGGCTGGGGCCACTGTAAGACAGCCGAAACCTTCTCAGGATCCATGGAGAACCCCTCAGCGGAAATGATGTAACCTAAGAAGGTTACCTGGGATCGGTGAAATTCGCATTTCTCAAGCTTACCGAACAGCCTGTTCTCTCGTAACCGTTGCAACACTCGTCTGACATCCATAATGTGGGCCTCCATGGATTCAGAATATACCAAGATGTCATCCAAATAGACCACCACACACTGCTGCAACAGGTCACGGAAAACATCGTTGATGAATTCCTGGAAGACTGCGGGCGCATTGCACAACCCAAAGGGCATAACCAAGGATTCATAATGACCGGTCCTGGTGTTAAACGCGGTCTTCCACTCATCGCCCGCCTTGATCCTTACCAGGTTATATGCCGCCCTCAGGTCGAGTTTGGTAAAGACCGTGGCCCCTTTGAGGCGATCGAACAGCTCGGAAATCAAGGGTATCGGGTAAGCGTTCTTGATCGTGATGCGATTGAGACCCCTGTAATCGATGCAAGGCCTCAACTCACCGCCCTTCTTTTTCACAAAGAAAAATCCAGCCCCTGCCGGGGACGAGGATTTGCGAATGTGTCCGCGTGAAAGCGCCTCCCTCACGTACTCCTCCATGGCCTCATTCTCCGCTACCGACAGTGGATAGACTTTGCCACGAGGAGGAACGGCACCAGATTGTAACTCTATGGCACAATCGTATGGGCGGTGCGGAGGTAGGGCAACCGCGCGCACCTTATCGAATACATCCCGGTACTCTTCGTATTCAGGAGGCAACAGAGAGTCCGAGGAAGTACACAGCAACTTGACAGACCCATGGATGCAACTAGCTCCACACTGCGGTGACCACGAGAGGATCTCGGCCGATCTCCAATCGAAAGTCGGATTATGCTTCTGGAGCCAGGGGTACCACAAGACCACCGAGTAGTGTGGATACGAAATCACCTGGAGACAGACCGACTCTCTGTGAACGGCACCAATGGCTATCCCCACTGGAAGGGTCTCATGAGTCACGTGTGGCGGCAGAAGGGGTCTGCCGTCTATCGCCTCAAGAGCCAGTGGGGAACCTCGAGGCTGCAGAGGAATGGAATTGGCGGCAGCGAACACACTATCAATGAACAAACCACCAGCACCAGAGTCCACCAACGCCTGGGTCGTCACCGAGCCCCCGACCCAGGAGAGGACAACAGTGATCAGTGGTTTGTCAACACGGGAAACCGGGGACGAGGAGACTCCACCCAAGATCTGCCCCCGACAGGATCTCAGGTGCGAGCGTTTCCCGGACGGTTCGGACATGCCAACCGAAAATGCCCACCGAGACCACAGTACATGCATCGGCCCTCGCGTCTCCGGAGTACCCTCTCCCCCTCGGACAGGCGAGCAAACCCCAGCTGCATGGGTTCACCCCCAGACAAGTCATCCCCAGGAGGCGTGGGAGGAGAGGGAGGCACGGGTGGGACAGCAAACGTAGGCGCCAATCTGTTAGAAGGCCTCCGCAGGCTCTCCTTAAAGGAAGGTCTCTCCCTGAGTCTGGTGTCAATCAAAATCAGGAAAGAAATAAGAGACTCGAGCTCCACAGGTAGGTCCTTAGCTGCAACCTCATCCTTCAAGGCATCCGAGAGACCATGAGAGAAAGCAGCGACCAGAGCCTCATTATTCCAGCCCACCTCTGCTGCCAGGGTACGAAACTCAATGGCGTATTCAGCTACGGATCGTGAACCCTGTCTGATGGACATAAGGAGCTTCGCAGCAGAGGCAGCACGAGCCGGCACATCGAATACCTTCCGAAGAGAAGCAACAAAACCGGAAAACTCGGCAACCACTGGATTGTTGTTCTCCCATAAAGGGCTGGCCCAGGCCAAGGCCTTGTCCGAGAGCAGCGAGATCAAGAAGCCCACCTTTGATCTCTCAGTAGGAAAGGCATGTGGCAGCAACTCGAAATAAATGCCCACCTGGTTAAGGAAACCTCGGCACTGAGTTGGCTCTCCCCCAAAGCGCTGTGGAAGGGGGGCAGAACCGGTCATACCCCGAGACACCGCAGGCGCAGCAACAGGTGTCGGGGTAGACTCTGGCGCAACAACCGGAGCGGCAGTAGGAGCGGGCCCAGGAGCGACAACCGACCCATCGGCAACGGAAGCGAAATGAGCCGTGCGTTCAAGCAGGGTTTGCAACGCCACAGCGAACCGACCCAACAGATGATCCTGCTGATCAAGTCTGGCAATCAGCGTAGGTAGCGAGGATGGCCCTGTACCGTCAGAATTCATGGCTTGGTCCTAATGTCATGGAACACTTTTTATTCTCCCCACTAGGATAGACTATTTCTTTGGGAATGTTTTGGCTTTTAGGACCTTAGGCACTGCATCTATCGGTCCAATCACGCTTTCATATTCTTAGAACTAAGTTTTGCCTCCGCCCCCCTGAGACACACTCATTGGTGTTAAAATGACACCCTCTTGACTAACCCATTGGCTTGTGCTGATTGGCGTACAATCCTGTCTCACTACTTTGACGAGAATGCGCCTACCACACCTTCTCCGGGTATCTTATGGAAAGCCAACAAGTAAGCGGATGCACATGTTCACTACGAGTGGCAGAACGAACTATAGCCTCTTGACCTACAAAACGGCTATTAAGACAAATCGGTGAATTGCGATCCTGCTTTAAATCAATGCTTTCTACAACTGAAAAGCTGATCCGGTACACTAGACAACGCTTCTTTACGTATGATAACAAACCTCATACCCTCGACAATTAAGAGAGCGTTTGGCGGCCTCCACTCCTCATGCTATTAAAGATCGCCAGGGCACCCTTCAGTACCACCCTAACGCGACAGCTAAATCATTCCACGCTATTTACTCGGCTTTATACTCCCTGCCTTCCTCCCTCCCTATTGATGGGACAAAGCGAAATGCATTATTAGATGAGTTCATTGCAAAATGCCACCTGCCGTCATTATCTCCTGATGTCTTGAGTCCATCTGAACCAGGTCATTACCGATGAGGAGGCTAGGGATACCATTTCTTAGTTACCTGGTGGTAAATTGCCTGGTCCAGACGGGCTTTTATATAAATACTTTAAAACATTTGGGGATTTATTGCTCCCCATATGGTTCATTTGTTTAACGGATTTCTACTAGGTGAAAAAATCCCTGACTCTATGCTGTGTTCATACATAACTGTTATCTCCAAACCTGGCAAGGATCCCGCAGATTGCTCTAGTTACCACCCCATTAGCCTACTGAACTCGGATCTGAAGATATTCACAAAATTATTCGCGAATCGCCTTAACTTCTACCTCCACTACTTAATCAACTAAGATCAGGTTGGCTTTGTCCATTCCTTCAGGCGGGAGATAACACTAGAAAGGTCTTATACACATGGCCGATAGGGGTGATATCAAGGCCCCTGTTACTTAGCATTGATGCATAAAAGTAATGATCGCTTATCTAGACTTTAGTAAGGCTTTTGATACCGTCCCACATAGAAGGCTTATCAATAAATTGCAGTATTTGGGCTTGGACTTCCATATTGTTGAATGGATTAGGCAGTGGCTGAGGGACAGACAGAGGGTTGTAATCAATGGAGTATATTCAGACTATGGTCTTGTTACCAGTGGGGTACCTCAGGGATCTGTTCTGCGACCCATATTGTTTAATATCTTTATCAGCGAAATTGCAGAAGGCCTCTATGGTAAGGTGTGTCTTTTTGCTGATGACACAAAGATTTGTAACAGGGTTGATGTTCCTGGAGGGATACACCAAATGGAAAAGGATTTAGGAAAACTAGAGGAATGGTCAAAAATCTTCCAACTAAAATTTAATGTTGATAATGCACCTGGGGTGTTAAAACCTAAAAGCAGAATGTAAAATCAGTGATACAGTCCTAACCTCAGTTTCTGAGGAAAGGGATTTAGGGGTTATTATTTCAGAAGACTTAAAAGGTAGGCAGACAATATCATAGAGCAGCATAAAATTGTAGCAGAATGCTTGGGTGTATAGGGAGAGGCATTACCGGTAGAAAGAGGGAGGTGCTCATGCCACTCTACAGAGCACTAGTAAGACCTCATTTGGAGTATTGTGCGCAGTACTGGAGACCATATCTCCAGAAGGATATTGATATTTTGGAGAGAGTTCAGAGAAGAGCTACTAAACTAGTACATGGATTGCAGGATAAAACTTACCAGGAAAGATTAAAGGACCTTAACATGTATAACTTGGAAAAAAGACGAGACAGAGGGGATATGATAGAAACTTTTAAATACATAAAGGGAATCAACAAGGTAAAAGAGGAGAGAATATTTAAAAGAAGAAAAACTGCTACAAGAGGACATAGTTTTAAATTAGAGGGGCAAATGTTTAAAAGTAATATCAGGAAGTATTACTTTACTGAGAGAGTAGTGGATGCGTGGAATAGCCTTCCTGCAGAAGTGGTAGCTGCAAATACAGTGAAGGAGTTCAAGCATGCATGGGATAGGCATAAGGCCATCCTTCATATAAGATAAGGACAAGGGCTATTCATAGTATTCAGTATATTGGGCAGACTAGATGGGCCAAATGGTTCTTATCTGCCGACACATACTATGTTTCTATAAGACTGAGGCATTAACAATTAACATCTCCCCAAAACGTCCGGCGTGCCTATCACATACGTAACACAAAGGGAGGGAAAAGGGAAGGCTCTGTCCAAGGGAGAGGGAAAGGTGGTGACCCCTATCTCACCTTGAGGCTGGCATCTGACTGTCCTGACGTCCCTAGACGGGTTCCTCACCCGTACGCCGATCGCGTGCCTAAAACCCTGGCTTTCCCTAAGATGAGCCCTAGATAGTGAATAGGGCGGTGGGAACACTAGTCCGCACCACTAACTCTAAAGGAAAACACCAAGGGGAGGACAGACAATACAGACAACATATAATCCCAGGTGGGCGACAACAGAAGACAACAAAAAGCCCAACAGGGATCTGGAGGGTAACACTCTGGAACAACAACCAGGATTCACAGCTCCAGTGGGTCAGTATAGAAGTCCAGGCAGGAAGCTCTTTATCTGGCAAGCAGAGAAGTGAGAGAGGAGAATATAAGGAGATTGGGAGTGACAGACAAGAAACAGCTGAGGAGGAGAAGCTACGGATCCCTGAGTGAGACAAAAATGATAGTAAGGCAAACACAGAAAACTATCATTAAGAAACAGCGTGATCTTTAGACATAGAGCGCGCAGCCACCCGCTGCGACTTCCTGACCCCGGGTACAACGGAGTCAGACGTGGCTCTTGACACCCTTGTGACATACAAATGATAGAAACATAACACTCACAGCCAATATAAGCCAAACACAAGTGGAATTCCTTGACCTACTAATCAAAACAACAGAAAATAAACTACAATGCAGTACGTATCAAAAGCCAGTGATGAAAAATTACTTTATTTTACACTCCAGCTGCCACCTACCTAGCTTGCTATTAAACATCCCGACTAGCCAGTTCAGACGTTTAAAAAGAAATTGTGTAGTGTCCCACTAGTTAGGAGTGGGCACTACACAAGGGTTAATTGGGTAACGTGTTACTCCTACTCACAAGGGACAGTGATATTATATTTATCCATGCATTGTAATGTATTTTCTGCGTGTTTTTACATTGGTATGTTTCCCCTGTTAATGTTCATCAGGCCTAGTTGGGTGTAATTAGACATCCCAGACACTAGAGGGAGCTAGGGAGCCCCTAGTATAAATGTCCAGGCCCAGACAGGGAGGGGTTAGGTCATAGTCAGGAGTCTGTGAAGACAGAAGTGAGAAGGCACCAGCCCAAGATATGCTGAGGGCCTCCTCCTGACATGCAGCTGGATAGTCCTGGTTTCTAACTGCACCAGGAAGCTAGATGGAGTACAGCCTGCTTGGAGACCGAGTGTATTCCAGGGGACTAGAAGAGTCACCTAGTCAGCCTGAAGCTCCTGAGGCTAAGGATAGCTCAGTTGAGATACCCCAGTAGTAGGACAGCACCTCATGGGAGAAACCTGCAGTCACCTTTCCAATCCAGCAGTGAAGACAGCTAAGAAAAGAAGGTATTGTAACCTTAAGCAAGTGCCAATACTGGAGGAAGGATTTTATACCAAGGATTTAAGCCAGCAATTAGGCATCCGGGCCTTGGGATCCAGCCAGCTAGCATAGCTTTTGGGATAGAGCAGCATTGTACCGCAAAGCATTAACTGTATACCCTCCAAGTATCTTGCAAGATTGAAACCTGCTGTGAAGTAACCTGCTGTGCATTTTGTACTGTAAAGGACTGCATTGTACACCACTGCAACTGATTGTAAAAAGTTGGACTGTTTTACCAAGTAAAGCAACGTTTGGTTTACCAACTGTGTACTCTATTAATCCTCTTGCAAACCGGTGTGCCACCGTTACAGGCACTGGCGTCACGATCCTTAAAGGGACCTTATCTAAGGCACTCAAAACACCTACAACATCCAGGGCACCTCACATACCATCAGGCCTGGTCCCTATCTACAGAGTGTGCCCCAGAGGAACTAGTGTCTGCCTCTCTTTTACTGTTGCATGCCTGCCCAGGGTTCTCCTCAGAAAAGTGAGTAACCCTCGATTGCCCATACCGTGACCTCACTGTCGCTAATACCCTGCATGTCTGGCGTGCTGCAATTGCACACTTGACAGTCATTTCAAAATAGAAGCAGAATACCTGAAAAAACAATTTTTAGCAAAAGATTACCCGATGTCAGTAACCTATGACTACAGGACCAGACCTGGGCAAGGTTTTATTACAATATTTATTAAAATCTGACACTGGATGTGTCCATGATACACAATTTGATGAGTATACGGACAAAAAAGACAAAAAAGTTTCTAAGGTGTTAAAAACACAGTCACCAGACCACTGTTAGTAGCGTTGGTTTAGTCAATTGGGGGGGATGTGCAGAATCCCTCACTCCAATGTCTAAAGAAGCAGACACTTGCCCTGCCGCATCTGCAACAATTGTTTCTAGCCTCATCTGATTGCCCTGATTCTCAAGGCTATTATATATGTATACTGGTGGGAGACTTGAGCCGTCACACCACTGGGCTACTGAAAGTGCTGTTTGGCATCTGACAATTGATGCAGACGTTGACTCCACAGCTATATCTCCTGTGTATGTCACTGATTATCACACCAAAGGGAGGACAATAATCCAGCCGAACTACTAGTTAGCTACTAACAGTGGATTCCTGACCGCATATTAAAACCTAGCACTGCCCCCCGACATGTTTCGCCAGTAACACTGGCTTCTTCAGGGGTAATGGGCTTCCTATAAAAGACACAAAATGGAGTACATACATCTTGTTAGACTGTGGTGGGGTGCCCACCTTGGGAATTGGGGTCGTAGTCAGGCTGTCTATCAGCACTCCGACCCCTCCTCCCGGGTGAGCCCCTCTCCATATCCACTATCAACCACTCCATCTCTAATCTACACCATATTTGGAAGATACTAGGATGCAATCAGACTGACACATCACTTTTTGATACACAATTGATAACTACAGAGAGGATAACACTATAGCATTATACCCTATCCCCATCTATTCTCAGACCATTCAATATGTCAAATAAATTATATATATATATATATATATATATATATATATATCAATCTATTATACTTATCTATCTATTATATTTTATAATCATCTCCCATTCCACCGCATATCTAGTCTATATATTTCTAATTTACACATGTCTAATGCACATCATTCTAGGTTGAGACTAATATGTTTATTTTTATATATATATATATATTTTTTATTGTATCATCCCATTGTTTTAAGTTATCTATTACAACAATGTGACAGACATAATATATATACATCCATTGAGATATGCTATCTATCCCAATTCTGCCTCTGAAGATCCAGGACACAATTTACCCAACACCTAGGGGAAAAAAACTCTCGACCACTCCCACAACCACTAATTGGATCTAATTAGACCCATATAAATTCCTAAAAAGTAATAGGCGACTAATTCCCACTGAAGAAGGAGCAGCACGCTCCAGAACGGCAGTGTCTTTTCCCGCCACTAGCCTCCACGTGGCAAGCCGATACTGAATCGAGCGGGAACATTTTCTCAAACGCAAACGCATGTGACGTCACCGGAAGTGACGACAGCAGCAGTAACCAACAGCCGGAGCACACAGCGGGCGGGAACATCGCACGTGGACGCCGTCCTGCAGGCAAGAGCCGCTCACTATCCCACCAGGAGGGTAATGTACCTGCTTACATAGCAGCAGTTGTTTTATTACACAGCCCATTATTGCTGGACCTGTGAGGAATTATCTATACTCAATTGAATGCGATTATTCCTGTCAGGAGACACTTACATATTACTCCTTAAAAGTTTACAAGACGTCTTTTCTGCAGCAGGATTGTATACAAATTGACATTGATTATATGATATATCAGGACATTGTGCATCAGGCTACTTTATCCAATTTATTTTCCTACCAGACACTACAACATGAGACTGGATTTTCTTTCAACACATCTTTTTCCAACAGGCCTATAAAACCTGCTTTCTTTTTTCCAACAGGATTTTATCAAATTAACAGATTAAATATACCATTTTACAAATAAGATGTCGACTATATACTGATAATACCAATTGTTTTCTACACTTGATATTCATATTTTTTTACATTTGATATTCATATTTATCAGTGATTTGTTTTATGATATTTGTTTTATGATATAGTAGTTAGTTTTTACATAGCTTTTACTCGACCAGGCACACCTAGCCATCCCTTAATAAATATATTTACCCATACAACACAAATGTTTTGAGTGCGATCCCTCTATTTCTACTTACTTTCCCCCACTACAAGCGTTGGGTACGCTTTGTCTGGATCGAGCACCTTATTCCATCTTTTTGAGTTATAGAGAGCTGCCACACTCTTGTACTACATCCATTTGACTATACCTGGCGCACACACTCCATTAAATATCTAGGAATACACTTTACTGCCAATTACTCCTTCATTTATAAAGCAAACTTCCCTCCATTGCTATTGCAGATGTCTACCCTATTCATGAAACCCCTGCCAATCTCTCTCCTAGGCCAAATTGCGGCGATCAAAATGTCCATTGTCCCTAGATTCCTATACCTGTTTGAGGGTGCCAGCCTCTGAGACATATTGCCTCTTCATCTACGCTTCACTCATACAATCATTGAACTAAGGTCGAACGGTTACTGCTGGCACCAACTCACCCAGGGACTTTGTTATGGGGCCCTCCGCCATCTATCCCTGCTTCTGATTTACTCAGCCCCATGCTGTTTCTCAGGGAGATTTGGTATAGGAATAGGATGAGGTATGGCCTCTCAAAGCGCCGTTCAGCTCCTACTTTATTTCTCGTGGATGGCTGCAGAGCTCTTTCACTTTGTCGACTTGAAGGATCCCCTCCCTGCTCAGATCTTGCCCTTTGAGGACCTTCAGACTAAATTTTTCTTACCGAACACCTTGGCATTTCAGTACTATAGAATTCTACACTATTGTAGGAGTGTGTTGGGTTCATTAGAGGTTCCAACTTATTCCTCTTTTGAATGCATATGTGTTCGTGGCCATTCATCTAAACGTCTTATTTCTGACATTTATCAGATACTGGTCTCCTTGGACTTTAAACACCTATACATGCAAAAATGGGAAGACTGGTTACAGAGAGAGCTTTTGCTAGAGACTTGGCGATCCAAATGGAAGAGGGTGTACTCTAGCTCCTCTTGTATAAGTTACAGAGAAAATCAGTTAAAGTCCTGACACTGTGGTATCATACGTGAGAAATACTACACACCTTGAATTGTCGGATACCTGTTGGAGATGTTCTCAGCCGAAGGCTTCCTTGTACCATGTTTTTTGGTCCTGCCCAGTGATAGAGCCTTATTCGCTGCAAGTAATTCAAGTAGTCCAGGAAATTTTATAGGTACACGCATTTCCAGGGACCTTTTAGAGCTTCTTTTGAATCTGGTCCCTACGTCACTTAGGATCCAGGATGCCAAGCTGCTCCTCCACATATTGACAGCTGCTAAATGTCTGATTGCTCTTTACTGGAGACGTCCTGTTCTCCCTTTCAGATCTGATCTATTGTCCGAATACAAGACATTAGATCTTTAGAATACTCAAGGTTGGCAAGGTTCCTAAAAACCTGGCAGGCATGGGACACTCGTCTATCTACACTACCGTTATAAATGTGGAAGAACGTTATCTCTTTTTCTTTTTTTATCTATTTCTTTATCTTTTTTCTTTTTAGCTCTCTCTTTTCATGTTACTATTGTAATTTTCTGAATTGATGTCTATATGGATCCACTTGTTCAGGACCGTCCATATTGCTGTATATAATATGTGATTGAAAAACTATATAAAATTTAATACATTTTAAGTTGCAAAGAAAAAAAATTGTCACCCTGCGCCTTCTAAATTAACCCATTTCTGCCCTGTCTGTGGAAGGAAAGGGTTAATTCACATTTTTTTTCTTAGAAAGTAAAATAAAATCAAATACATAAATAAAAATTATAAAAGTAATACATTTAAAGTGAAATAAAATAAAATAAAAAAAGTTATAGCTATAGGTATATACACACATTTTTCTCCAGTTTTTTGTTTCTAAAAAAATATATATTAGGTTTAATAATAGTATATTAGTGTGTGTAAAATATACAAATGTAAGCGCTTTGGTCTTGCTTTCTTGAAAAATTTTTAAATTTAAGTATTCATTTTAGCTATTTTTAATATAAAAGTTTTTTTTATCTGTGTAAAATATACAAATACACACATTGTTTTTATTTATAAAAAAAAAGCCTGAAGCATAAAATGTTCAAATCTCTGCAACCCCCAAAAATATAAAAAAAAGTTCATTTTGAAGGGGCTTGTAATGTTTCAGTGCTGTACTGGCAGTACGGTGCCATAGAACCAGTAATAGAAAAATAGGCAGCCAAAATGCACTCTAGTCTTTTGAAGTATTCCAGTGAGCCCAGCCAATAGATAAGAGTTTAAAGAGACAGGGGGCACACCAAATACTAACAGGAGTGCAAAGGGTGGAATAATAACATATAACAAATTATCTGACCCAAGAGAGAGTCAAAAAGAGCCACCCCATAAATGCACATCCAACCATAAAGGGATACAAAAATATATATAAAGTTTATTTAGACACAACAACACACAAGCATTAAAAAATTGTATACAATATGGAACAAAGTGCGGTATGCATTAAAATATATGTAACCGACACATACAGGTCCACTGAGTTTATCACATCTGAATATATGTGTAATTAACCAGCACATAGAACAATACAATAAATCACATGTAGCAAATGTAAGGTAAGGTAAGACCACTGGAATTGAAAATGCAGACAGACCAACATGAGGTCCAATATCAAGAGCCAAACCTACATAGCCAGCTGGTGCAGTGGACCTGAAAACATAACAAGCGCCCAACGCAAGCAAAATGATGTGGAACGGCAGTTGCCCCGACCCCGTCATTGAACCCCTCAGATGCCGCGTTCATTGCTGATCACGGCATCTGAGATGAACATTGAGGGCTGTCAGGGGTTAATCTGTTTAAAAAATTATAAATTCTCACCTTATCAATTTAATTGCGAAGAGTCCGCCGCAGGCAGCTTGATATGTGATGACATCTTTACACTGGCCAGCACGGTGACGTAATACATTACCGTGCACAAGATTTCGAGTGGGATCTTCAATCAAGATGGCTGGGGCGGACTCTTCACACTAACCTAACCATTGTGTGGAGTCTGTCTGTTACTCTATCCAGTTAACTGGATCTTACCTAGGATAGCTTGTACTGTACATATTGAACTGTGCTGAGCACAGAGCACAATCCATTTATGTTCCATTAAAGTTGGTGCTGTACAGAGTAAATACAGTATGCGCATACTATCTGGTATAAACTGAGCAATCAATATGGACTATTGGACCTAAAAATATATGGTGTTAAGATTTTAGGCCTTCTGCACACGCACATTTCTGTGCAAATTTCTGTTAGTTTCTGCAGTGTATCCGCACCAAAATCATGGTTGTTGGGCAACAACTGCACTTCTTCTTTCCACTAGTGTTCATTTATAATTCCATGTAGAATTTTGGGTAGAGCCCATTTTCCCTTTTTTTTTTCTGCTAGCATATCCCCCTGGAGTATGAATGTTCTTCATACTGCTAAAATGGTGTTGAAAGATTTCCTATATGTTTGTGAATGTTATCAGGTTCTTTCTCAGGCTGTAAATTAGCCATAATTTTCTTTTAACGCTTTAAAATGAAAGAACATTTTTTCGCTCCCAATGGAAGTGTTTAAGTAAAACAAGAGAGTAAAAATTCCACATAGCAACCTGAAAGCAATAAAGCATATGGTTTTACTTGTAATGCTGGGGGCATTCATCTTTTAAAATGAATCTATATTAAAGATTTGGTATAATTATATTTGGCCTCAAGCGGAGTTGGGCAGTTCGGAAGTTTGCCTTTCATTTTGCATTTCAGTTAAAATTTTATGCTCTGAAATGTACACTAAAAGATCTTAGCTGAAGCTTTACTGGCAGAACCTAACATGACACTCCACTATATGGCCGGTTCACACAATGCAGTTTGGAGTAGATCATCAAGGCAGGAGAAGGATATTGGAACTTATATGTGAATAGAGCTGGCAGGCACAGATAGAGATATCACTCACCAGCATCTGGCTGCCTGCCCCATTGTTAAGGCATGAGCAGGTAGGAGTATAGGAATGGAAGAGAAGTGAATGCTTACACATATGGGCCAATAATAACTATCCATTTAAAAGACTGGACTGTGTCTTTAGCTTAAGAAGTATCCTTTGACTAGAGAACTAGAAAACCATTTCTCTGAAGCAAGTCACCCTAAAGATCAGCTGCTGCTGGGAAACTAAACACTATATACTTGGTTATACTAAAACCGCAACTGGAATGACTATCTGCTTTGGCTTAGAAAACAGAGTCTTCATGTGGTGACCCCTTGTCTCAAGCTGATATGACCCAAAAGGGGAATTAGGAACTCCTTGTTTAGGATTAGAAATACACAACACAAGGAGGGGCGTGGTGTTGTTTCTGGATGTTTTTCTAATTCTAAACAGTCCCTTTAATATCAATAGGACCAGGAATGAATCTCTGCAACCTAGAATGTACCTTTCTTAGTAAAATAACTGGAAGCATAATTACTAGATCTTTTTGTCAACAGTTAAAATATCAGAATTCTCTATTCACAGAAACAATTAAGGTTTTGTCCAGTTGATATTTTTATTATATGGTCAGAAAGGCTTAAAAAATAAAATGTCATGCCCCCTTCCGCAAACTGATCATGTCCCCTGTAAGTCTATACTTTCTGTAAGTCATTCTCACACTTTAAAAACATGTTACTGGCTTGATATCACTAGAGATGAGCACATTTTTAAAAAATCTGATTCAGACGGTCCCCCGAATTTTCTCCCAAAAAATGTAATTCAATCAAAATTTATTTGTGACAAATCACATAAAAAATCAGCTATTTCCCGAGTGCAGAAAGCCTGTATATTGGTGTACAACACTGTGCATTGCAAAAACATGCATGGGTAGTCCGCTGTGGTAGTGAAACAGTTACTTTCGTCAGTATGACAGGTGTCACTTTTAGAATCACTTCACAATTCACTTATTTGGTCAATTACAGGGCCAGAACTGACCAAATAACTCAAACGTGAGCTTATCCTCACAGGCCAATGAAAGTGTCAGGTATTAAAAACTGTGCAGTGGCCCATAGAGTGAAAAACCATACTCCTTTTAGACCATCAGCTGATTCCACATAGATTTCTACAGAACATGGTCTGTTACATGCTGATACAAGTAGTGGCCTCATGACAGAGTGGAGAGGTTGATGTCACTGTTTATTTTGCCCTTCTTTTGATCTGTCATAAATGCAACCCCCCAAAAATGGATCCTGTCTATTGAGCATCCTCCTTCACACAGTCAGCATTTGGTCAGTAACATAGTAACAGTTTATAAGGCTGAAAAAAGACAAAAGAAGCCAATTTTCCTCACTTTAGGGGCAAAAAATCCTCCCTGACTCTTATCAGGCAATCAGAATAACTCCCTGGATCAACAACCCATCTCTAGTAACTATGACCTATAATAATATTACTGTCACGGAAGGTGTACAGAAAACAAGAAGACACAAAATGAAGATCCGACTGACTGGATCCAAAACTAAGGAACAAAAGGGAGAGCCCTGCAACAGACTTGGTTCTCTCCCTAACTGCTCAGCCTATGCGAAAATCTCAATGGTAGATGATCGCATATCCTCGTACCTCGACTGTATAACACCTGAACGCCCTATAATGGTGAGGGGACACGACCACCGGCTCCCTACACTTGATACGGAGGGAGTCAGGGTCACCTGGGATCCAGCAAACAGAAAAACACAAATGAATGAACAAAACTTATCTGTAGAAGACTCAGTAGCAGGATCAGCATGCACACACTCCAGGAAGGAATATAAACTGCAAAGTGATGGGAAGGGATTTAAAGGGATGCAATCAGTGCAACTACATGACAGCTGAGAGAAGCTAACGAGATGAGAAAATGAAAGCAAAACAAAAGGAACCTCAAGGAGGAGGTTCTGAAGGACGTCTGTCAGAGCTTCTCAGATGTCTGGTGGTGACAGTACCCCTCCTTCTACAAGTGGACTCCAGACACTCAGAGCCCACCTTCTCAGGATGGGACCTATGGAAAGCCCTGATGAGACGAGTGGCCTTAATGTCCGTCACTGGGACCCACATCCTCTCCTCAGGACCATAACCCTCCCAATGAACGAGGTACTCGAGAGAACCGCGGACAACACGAGAATCCACAATCCTAGAGACCTGAAATTCAAGATTACCATCAACCACAATTGGAGGAGGAGGCAAAGACGAGGGTACAATGGGTTGGACATAAGGTTTTAATAAGGACTTATGAAAAACATTATGGATCTTCCAAGTCTGAGGAAGATCAAGACGGTAGGCAACAGGATTGATGACGGACAAGATTTTGTAAGGACCAATAAACTTAGGACCCAACTTCCAGAGGGAACCTTCAATTTGATATTCCTAGTAGACAACCACACCAGATCACCAACATTCAGGTCCGGACCAGGCATACGTCTCTTATCCGCCACACGCTTATATCTCTCACTCATGCTCTTTAGATTATCCTGAATCTTTTGCCAAATAGATGACCCCTCTCCAGAGAATGTCCCAAACTGCGGATGAAACCCATATGCACCAAAAAATGGTGACTTATCAGAGGACTCCTGACGACGGTTATTTAAAGCAAACTCAGCAAGGGACAAAAAAGAACACCAATCCTCCTGATTCTCCGCCACAAAACAGCGCAGATATGTCTCCAGATTCTGATTGACGCGCTCTGTCTGACCATTCGACGGCGGGTGGAAAGCAGAAGAGAATGACAACCGAACCCCCAAGCGAGAACAGAAAGCCTTCCAGAATCTGGAAACAAACTGTGTGCCCCTATCAGAGACTATGTCTGAAGGGATACCATGCAATTTGACAATGTGATCAATAAATGCCTGCGCCAGCGTCTTAGCATTGGGCAAGCCAGGAAAAGGAATGAAATGCACCATTTTGCTAAAACGGTCCACCACCACCAGAATCACAGTCTTCCCCGAGGAACGAGGCAGGTCCGTAATGAGGTCCATGGACAAATGTGTCCAAGGACGGGAAGGAATGGGTAACGGAAGGAGAGGACCTGATGGCCGTGAATGAGGGACTTTGGCACGAGCGCAGGTCTCGCAGGCTGCCACAAAACCCTCAACCGACTTATGAAGCGCCGGCCACCAGAATCTCCAAGCAATGAGATCCACTGTGGCTCTTGCCCCCGGGTGCCCAGCAAGGACAGTATCGTGGTGTTCCTTAAAAATCTTGTGTCTTAAAGCGAGAAGCACAAACAACCTCCCAGGAGGACAAAGATCAGGAGCCTCTGACAGGGCTACCTGAACCTCTGCCTCCAATTCAGAATAAAGAGCAGAGACCACCACACCTTCAGCCAAAATGGGACCCGGGTCTTCAAAATTCCCACCTCCCGGAAAACAACGTGACAGGGCATCCGCCTTCACATTCTTAACCCCAGGGCCGAACGTGACAACAAAATTAAACCTTGAAAAGAACACAGACCATCTGGCCTGTCTCGGGTTCAGACGCTTGGCTGACTCCAAGTAGGCCAGGTTTTTATGGTCGGTAAACACGGTAATAGGGTGTCTGGCTCCCTCTAGCCAATGGCGCCACTCCTCAAAAGCCAACTTGATGGCCAACAACTCCCTATCTCCCACATCGTAATTTCTCTCTGCGGAGGAGAGTTTTTTTTTGAGAAAAAGGCACACGGTCGCCATTTGGCAGGAGAGGGACCCTGAGACAAGAACGCACCCACACCCACCTCAGAAGCATCAACCTCAACTATGAAGGGTAGAGAAATATCAGGTTGTACCAAGATGGGAGTGGAAGCAAAACTCTCCTTGATATTAGAAAAGGCCTTACGCGCCTCTATCGACCAGGAGGAAAAATCTACCCCCTTTCTAGTCATATCAGTGAGTGGTTTAACAACAGAGGAATAATTCAAAATAAACTTCCTGTAATAATTGGCAAAACCCAAAAAACGCATCAGCGCCTTCTGATTCTCAGGAAGCTCCCACTCAAGCACAGCGCGGACCTTCTCGGGGTCCATGCAAAAACCAGAAGCAGAGAGAAGAAACCCCAGAAATTGAATTTCTGGAACCGCAAACACACATTTTTCCAGTTTAGCGTACAATTTATTTTCCCGCAGGATGAGCAAGACCTGACGTAAGTATTCCTTATGAGTTTTGAAATCAGGAGAAAAAATAAAAATGTCATCTAGATACACTAATACAAATTTCCCCATTAAATGATCAAAAATGCTGTTCACAAAATGCTGAAAGACAGCTGGAGCATTCATCAAACCAAAAGGCATAACCAAATTCTCAAACTGGCCCTCAGGGGTATTGAAGTCCGTCTTTCATTCGTCTCCTTCTCTGACCCTGACCAGGTTGTATGCCCCTCTTAGATCCAACTTGGAAAAAACTTTAGCCCCAACAATCTGGTTAAACAGGTCCGGGATCAGAGGAAGCAGATAAGGGTCACGAATTGTGATACTGTTCAGCTCCCTGAAATCCAGACATGGTCTTAAAGAACCATCTTTTTTCTTAACAAAGAAAAAACCAGCGGCAACAGGTGAATTCGAGGGTCGTATGTGTCCCTTTCTCAGACTCTCAGAGATATAAGCACGCATAGAGACCCTTTCAGGTTGGAGAGATTGTATAAACGATATTTAGGCAGCTTGGCACCTGGGGTGAGATTAATAGGGCAATCGTACTCCCTGTGCGGGGGCAAGTCATTGTGAACTATGCCCTTTAACGATTTCTGAGAAAGTGCAACGGAATCAATAGCAAAAACAGGTATAACCTTTCCCAAAGTGCATACCTGGAAACCATGAGTTATAGCAAATTGACTATCAATGAGATTGACAGCTGCTCCACTATCTACAAAAATCTCACAAAAAAATGTCCTGCTCTCTAGCGCCACCCTGGTAGGTAGGACAAAACGGGAACTACAAGCAAATGGAAAACCTTCAATTTCCGCATCAACCTTGCCAATAGTAACAGATGGAACGGTTTTAGAGGATTTTTTCTTTTTGTTACTTTATTACTCTCAAAAAACTGCCTGAATCTCCTAGAGGGACAAACATTTGCCAAATGATTTATACCCCCACAATGGAAACAAACCTTCCCATGAGGGCTGAATCTTCTATTGTCAGAGGCAATCAAACCCAGCTGCATGGGCTCCTGCTCAGAAGGGATTGAGAGCGACTGAGACCCCTGTGCACTAAATGAGACCGCCGCACTGTCCTTGGACTGAGTATAACAGGAAGGAGTGATCTCTCCTCTCTCTCTAAGACGCCTGTCAATACAAACGGCCCGAGACATGGCAGAGTCCAAGGAGGTAGGTCTCTCATGAAAGGCAAATGCATCTTTCGATCCCTCTGAAAGACCATGGCAAAATTGACTTCGGAGTGCAGCATCATTCCAACCAGTATCAGCTGCCCATCTCCGAAATTCTGAACAGTATATCTCTGCGGACTGTTTACCCTGGCATAAAAGACGTAGTCTAGACTCAGCCAAAGCAATACGATCCGGATCATCATATATCGGACCCAGGGCTAAAAAGAATTCATCTACTGAACGGAGGGGCCGTGCTCCCACCGGCAACGGAAAGGCCCAGGACTGAGCGTTATCCCTGAGCAGCGATATGATGATCCCCACCCTCCGCTCCTCATCACCAGAGGAATGGGGAAGTAAGCGAAAATGGAGTTTGCAAGCCTCTCTAAAACAAACAAAATTCTCACTACCCCCTGAGAACGTATCCGGAAGCGAGATTTTAGGCTCAGAACAAATTCCATGAACGCAAGCAGAAACGGTCACCTCAAACTGAGAGACAGTTTTCCGGAGATCTTCTACCTCCAGTGAAAGACCCTGCCTGCGGTCAATCAAGGTTGAAACCGGATTCATGCTTAAGACAGTTTTGGCGGTTTATAATGTCACGGAAGGTGTACAGAAAACAAGAAGACACAAAATGAAGATCCGACTGACTGGATCCAAAACTAAGGAACAAAAGGGAGAGCGCTGCAACAGAGCTGGCTCTCTCCCTAACTGCTCAGCCTATACGAAAATCTCAATGGTAGATCGCATATCCTCGTACCTCGACTGTATAACACCTAAACACCCTATAATAGTGAGGGGACACGACCACCGGCTCCCTACAGTTGATACGGAGGGAGTCAGGGTGACCTGGGATCCAGCAAACAGGAAAACACAAATGAATGAATAAAACTTATCTGTAGAAGACTCAGTAGTAGGATCAGCATGCACACACTCCAGGAAGGAATATAAACCGCAAAGTGATGCAGTATGGGAAGGGATTTAAAGGGATGCAATCAGTGAAACTACATGACAGCTGAGAGAAGCTAACGAGATGAGAAAATGAAAGCAAAACAAAAGTAACCTCAACGAGGAGGTTCTGAAGGACGCCTGTCAGAGCTTCTCAGATGTCTGGTGGTGACAATTACACTCCAGAAATACATCCAGGCCCCTCTTGAACTCTTTTAGTGAATTCACCATCACCACCTCCTCAGGCAGAGAGTTCCAAAGTCTCACTGCTCTTACCATAAAGAGTCCTCTTCTATGTTTGTGTACAAACCTTCTTTCCTCCAGACGCAGAGAATTTCGCGTCATCACAGTCACAGTCCTGGGGATAAATAGATGATTGAAGAGATCTCTGTACTGACCCCTGATTTACTTGTACATAGTTATTAGATCTCCCCTCAGTCGTCTTTTTTCTAAAGTGAATAACCCTAATTTTGATAATCTTTCAGGGTACTGTAATCTAGTTATTACTCCTCCTCTGTGGTCTGACTAGCGATTTATAAAGTGGTAGGACTATGCTCTCATCATGGGCATCTATGCCCCTTTTGATGCAACCCAATATCTTATTGGCCTTGGCAGCAGCTGCCTGACACTGGTTTTTACAGCTTAGTTTGCAGTTCGCCAAAATTCCTAGGTCCTTTTCAATGTCAGTGTTACCCAGTGTTTTACCATTTAGCATGTACTGGTGACTTGCATTATTCCTTCCCATGTGCATAACCTTACATTTGTCAGGGTTAAACTTCATCTGCCACTTCTCTGCGTAAGCCTCCAATCTTTCCAGATCCATCTGCAGCCGTATCCTGTCCTCTTCTGTGTTAATTACTATTTAGTGTAATCTGCACACTTTTGAATGACAATTGGAAGGTTATTACTTTATGGTCACTATTTCCCAGGTGTCCCCCAACCTCCACATCTGTTGTTCTGTCAGGTCTATTGGTTAATACTAAGTCCAGTGTCGCCGTCCCTCTAGTCGGGTCCTGAACAAGTTGGGAAAGGTAATTGTCTTTGGTTATTGCTAAGAACCTGTTTCCTTTATGAGATGTACAGGTTTCAGTTCCCAGTCTATATCTGGGTAGTTGAAGTACCCCAATAATGACCTCATTAAGATTTGCCGCCTCATCTATTTTGTTTAGAAGTAGATTTTCTGTGGACTCTGGTATATTAGGTGGCTTATACAAAAACTCCTATTAGTATTTTAATTTTAGTTTTTTCCTTCATGTATTTCTACCCACAGTGACTCCACATGTTCATGTCCCTCACTTATATCTTCCCGGAGTGTGGGCTTTAGACAGGACTTTACATAAAGGCAGACCCCTCCCCCTCTCCGGTTTTGACGATCCTTTCTAAACAAACTGTAACCCTGTACATTAACCGCCCAGTCATAGCTATCATCCAGCCATGTCTCAGTTATTCCCACTATGTCATAGCCCTCCTCACACATCACTGATTCCAGTTCACCAGTTTTATTAGTCAGGCTTCTGGCACAATTAAGAGGTTTATGCATATTTCTTTACCCTATACCTTTCCTTCTAAACAGTTCTAGGCCCTCCTTTCATTCCACCCCCAGTTCTATTACCTTGCCCCAGGTCTCTATCTGCACTATCTTCCCCTCCTTTAACGTAATTACCCTCCCCACCAGTCCCTAGTCTAAAAATTCCTCCAAACTTCTAGCCATCTTCTCCCCCAAAACAGCTGCACTTTCCCTATTGAGGTGCAGCCCATCCCTACGATAGAGCCTGTAGCTGACACAGAAGTTGGCCCAGTTCTCCAGGAACCCAAACCCCTCCTTCGTACACTAGTTCTTGAGCCACTTGTTAACCTCCCTAATCTCCCACTTTCTTTCTTGTGTGGATCGTGGTAAA
Source organism: Bufo gargarizans (assembly GCF_014858855.1). NCBI lineage: Eukaryota > Metazoa > Chordata > Amphibia > Anura > Bufonidae > Bufo > Bufo gargarizans. The sequence continues at coordinate 227,761,672 of NC_058085.1, read as the reverse complement.
GGCAGTATTTTTTTAAAAAAACACTACCTTGAGGTCCTTGCCCTAAGCTTGTGACCTAAATCCCTAAAATCATTTTAAGGACGCTCCACCTACCTCTAACTTTGTTATTGGTTCCAATATGGACCATGACTGCAGGATCTTCTCCAGCCCCTCCCAATAATCTGTCAACCCGATCCACAATGTGTTGAACTCGAGGAGGACCGTTCGACAATCCCGGTCTTTGTGACAGATTGCCCTATCTGTACCCCTAATAATTGAGTCTCCATCAGTAATCCATCATTATTGCTAAGGCCCAAAAAACAGGAGTGGATACAAAACAGAGATGACACATGATTGGAATGTTTGCATGTTTTTTGTGTTTTGTACCCACTCCTGCTTTTGGCTTCCAAATCATGAGCATATCCTGATGCAAAATAGGGACTGTGTGATACAGGCCTTACGTATGCTCCAAACACAGGATATGTTATGTTTTAAATTTTTACGTCCTTCTGACAGATCAGAAGAAAGATAAAATAAATGGTGATGTCAACAAGGCCAAACAGGGACACTACTGGTCCCGTCACAGAGTGGGGAGGGTGGTAACTGCATGAGAAGTCATCACAGTGGCCCAGTCACAGAGTGAGGAGGTGGCAACCGCATGATGAGTCAATATAGTGGCGTATTCACAGAGTGGTGAGGGTGGCAAACACATGAGGAGTCAACACAGTGGCCCAATCACAGATTGGTGAGGGTGGCAAATGCATGAGGAGACAACACAATGTCCAAGTCACAGAGTGGTTAGTGTGGCAAACGCATGAGAAGTCAACATGGGGGCCCAGTTACAGAGTGGTGAGGTGGCAACTACATGAGGAGTCAACATAGTGTCACAGTTACAGAGTGGTGAGATGGCAACCGCATGAGGAGTCGACACAGTGGCCCAGGTGGAGAGGTGGGAGGCAACTGCAGTGGCAGTAACAGCAAAAGATGGTGGATGGCAGTAGGAGAACATAGCAGCAGGTGTGTGGTATCAGGCAGGTGAGAGCATCAGAATAGTGGCTGAAGCAGGTGGCCAGAAGAAACAGGTATTTTTTCACAAAGGTGAGGCAAGGAGAATGATCTAGTCTTTCTAGATCAGGCACTGCCGTGTGGAAATCCTGGCTGATCAATGCCTGATTCATCTTTACAAAAGGTCAGTCTCTCCACATTTTGGGTGGAAAGGCAAATTCTCCTTGGGGTAACTATGGCCCTTGGTGCACTAAACACCCGCTCTGATGCCACAATACTGGCAGGAAAGCTTGTCCAGGGAAAACTCGGCCAATTACGGCACCAAATCAAGTTTCGCTGCACATTAGTCCAGGAGATCTTGGATGTGGGGTGGCAGGGTGCAATCCAAGTATGCCACCACCTGCTGGTTCAGGTTCTACTCCATGTCTTGCTGCTGCTGGTGGGTGGTTTCTTCAGTAGGCAGATAAAGAAAAGTGCTCATTAGAGTCTCCAGACATAAGTTGCTGCTGATAGAGCTGGTGCTGTTCCTGCCCCAACAGCCCCCCAGCAGTCATGGCAGTGGAACGTGAGCACAGAGGGTCCCCCCGGTGAGACAATCGTGAGGATGGGCAATGGCGCACATAGGCAGCGGCCAACTGACTACATAGGATGTCTCAATAGTAGTTTAGTTTATCCTCCCTCTCAGAGGGTGGAGAAAAGGCCCCCATATTGGAGCAGTAGTGGGGGTCTAACATGGTGGAGAACCAGTAGTCATCCCTTTGCCGAATGGTGATAATAAGGCTGTTATTACGCAAGCAACTCAGCATGCATCTGGCCATTTGCGCAAGGGACTCGGAGCGATTCCCTGCCTCCATCTCCACTGTATACAGCCATGGTGTGTCGGGGTCATCTGACTGGTCTTCCTCATCGTCCTCTAGCTCCTCTCCTGTTACTTGTGCAGAAAAAACACCAATTTCTGTATACATTGCTTGTGCGTGAATGTCCTCCTCCTCCTCCACCAGTTCAGCCATGAGATATAGGCACTACGTCTCCTGTCCCCTGGCCAGCCATATTTATCAGCATCTGCTCCAGGATGTGAAGGAGTGGAATGACATCATTAATCACGTAGTCCTGGTTACTGCCTCCTTAAAGGGCCTGAGAAAACGACAGGTGTCACACATGAGCTGCCACTGGCTAACGTTGAAGTTACACAGTGGAGTACTCCTGTTCGCCTGCATCATCAAAAAATAATTCACGGCCTTCCTCTGCTCGTATAGTTGGTACAACATGTTGAGGGAAGAGTTACAAAGAGTGAAAATGTCGCATATGAGGCGATGTTGGGGAACGCTATTCTGCCTTTGCAGCTCAAGGAGGGCATGTTTTGTAGTGTAAGAGTGGCTGAAGTGCATGCAAAGTTTCTTGGCCATATTCAAGATGTCTTGCAGTTGGGTGGAAGACTTCGGGAACCGAGCTTTACAACCATATGTAAGACGTGCACCATGCAGGGCGAATAGGTCAGCCCTCCTTGACGCAGGGTCGATACAATAGTTTTCTGTTGTCGGTGACCCTGGTTCCGATTTTCGGTTGGTGAGTAGATTAAATTTCCTCTTGAAGGACGTGGAGCAGTTCCTCCCCAGTGTGACTCCATTCGCCCAGGCAAACCAGGTGCAGAATGGAGTGACACCGCTGCACTCCGAATTGTGCATGCATTGGAGGCTGAGGACAAGGTTGAGGATGAGGAGGCAATGGAGGATATTTTCGCATGATTCACAGCTTGAAAATGCGGAGGTGGCATTGCCATCACCTGGCCAAGTTGCTGGTGTGCCTGGGCAGGAACCACATTTACTGAGTGGGCCGTAAAAGGACATATATTGTCCTTGACCATAGTTACAGCTCCACACATTGGCGTTGTGAACTTTAGCAGGCACAGACAAGCTCAAGGACTGGCCCACCTTCTGCTCAACATACAAGTGCAGGGCTGGTACACCCTTTTAGGAGAAGTAATGACGGCTTGGGACTCTCCACCTTGGCTCGGCACAAGCCATCAGTTCTCTGAAAGGTGAAGTCTAACCACATGTATAGGGAGGCACTGTAGTACCAGCAACTTGGCTAGGAGCACATTCAGCTTCTGGGAGGAGGAGCATCAGGACCAGTAGATGATGGGAAGGAAACACAGCTACCTTCTGCTGAGGTGGTGGAGCCTTTACTGCTAAAAAATGGTTGCGGGCCTCAGGGAGATGCCTCAGGCTCTACCACAACATTAGCGCCATGGTTTTCCCAGGCCACTTTATTGTGGCACTGCAAGTGTTGATGCAGGGCTGTGGTGCCAACATTGGCACCCTGGCCACACTTCACCTGATGCCCACAGATTCTACACATAGCCAAGCTGATATCCTATGGCAACTTGATGATAAACTCCCACACCGGTGAGGATGGAATTTTCCCCCACACCACTGCGTGCTGACTGCCTGCTGCTGCCTCTATGAACCCGTGCACCAATCGTTTTTTCAGAACAGGTAGGCTCCTGAGTAGCAGACGATCTACCCCGGGCATGTATTAGCCCCAGATCTCACACTGCTGCCACCCTGCTGTCTCAAGCAGTAGCTGCCACCCTTATCCCCTGATGATGATGGTGAAGCCCCCTCTTCACCTGGCTCCCACGTACGATCAGCTACATCATCATCCACTACTGTCTGCATGTCACTAATGTTACCCTGACCAGTCTCAGCGTTGTGTGCCTGACAGCTCGCAATACCCACGCAATTCTCATTGCCACTACTTGCCCACCTACCAGAAGAATGCAGCAGATCTCTCCTCCAAATCTTCGCTGGGTAGTAGCTGCCGACTATCCTCAATAAGCTCGTCCTCGCTGGAAAGCAAAGCAGAACCGACAGCATACAACACTTCCGGAGCAGAAGATACAGAAAATCCTGTATGGAATTTTTTCTCCACAAGCCCAGCACACAAAACCACAGCAGTGTGCAAGATCTGCAGGATTAAGATAAGCCGTGGGCGTTCAAACACAAACATAGGTACCAGGGCTCTATTGCAACCCATGAAGTAGCTTCACTGGATCCTGTGGGAAAATAGAACTGACCAGCATTTCCTATCAGGACAAGTCTGTCCTCTTCCTCCTGGTCTTCTTTGTGGCTTCTTCCTGGTCTTCTCCTACTCAGACTCCTCCTCCTCATCCCCCATTCCATTGTGAGACAACAGAATCTGTTGCTATGAGAAATCTATTATTGACCAGTAATTAGCTTTTCTACCAGCTGTACCCCAACCTTATTACTAGAGATGAGCGAATCGAAGTTGACAAAGTGGAATTCTATCCGAATTTCAAGTTTTATTTGTTTTGCACCCAATCCGAATTTCCTCACGCTTCGAGGTAACAAATCACATTTTTTCCTAAAATAGCTGCTGCACGTGCCATGCATGCAGCCAATCAGCAGCCAGCCCTGTGATGTCACAGCCCTATAAATATCCCCAGCCATCTTAGATTCTGTCGTTTTCCAGTGTACTGTGCAGGGAGAGAGGTCAGCAGGCGCTAGGAACAGTGCTAGAAAAAACTTAATTGTGCTAAAAAAAACGATTTACAAGTGCAGGGAAAGATTATTCAAGGTGTAGGAAAGGGATAGGGAGGAATCATTCTACAGCATTTATGGTGAACAGGGTTCAGTAGGAGAGGTTACAGACTGGGTATTAGGAACTATCCTATTACACCTTGCTGCACTGACTGGGGATCCAAATTGCCATTAAACAGCTCTGTAATTCCAGCAAACAGTTCTTATTAGGGTGCAAGTGCAAGGCAATATTTTTACGACAATATTAGGTTTGTGCGTATCAGAATCGCTGGGTTCACTTTAAGGTAGATAGTAGAGTTGAGCGGACACCTGGGTGTTCGGGTTCGAGAAGTTCGGCCGAACTTCCCGGAAATGTTCGGGTTCGGGATCTGAACCCGATCCGAACTTCGTCCCGAACCCCATTGAAGTCAATGGGGACCCGAACTTTTCGGCACTAAAAAGGCTGTAAAACAGCCCAGAAAAGGGCTAGAGGGCTGCAAAAGGCAGCAGCATGTAGGTAAATCCCCTGCAAACAAATGTGGATAGGGAAATGAATTAAAATTAAAATAAAATAAATAAAAATTAACCAATATCAATTGGAGAGAGGTCCCATAGCAGAGAATCTGGCTTCACGTCACCCACCACTGGAACAGTCCATTCTCAGATATTTAGGCCCGGCACCCAGGCAGAGGAGAGAGGTCCCGTAACAGAGAATCTGGCTTCATGTCAGCAGAGAATCAGTCTGCATGTCATAGCAGA